>NC_083442.1:7500786-7800786 GCF_020745735.1 Hemiscyllium ocellatum
TGGTGATAAAAAAGGAGGGGGGTGGTGTTGCTAATTAGAAATGGTATAATGGCTGCAGAAAGGCAGTTCGAGGGGATCTGCCTTTGGAGGTAGTATGGGCTGAAGTCAGAAATAGGAAAGGAGCTGTCACCTTGTTGGGTGTTTACTATGGGCCCCCCAATAGCAGCAGAGATGTGGAGTAGCAGATTGGGAAACAGATTTTGGAAAGGAGCAGAAGTCACAGGGTAGCAGTCATGAGCGAAATCAACTTCCGAAGTATTGATTGGAAGCTCTTTAGATCAAGTAGATTGGACGGGGAGCGGTTTGTGCAGTGTGTCCAGGAGGCTTTTCTAACTCAGTATGCAGATTGTCTGACCAGAGGGGAGGCCATATTGGATTTGGTACTTGGTAACGAACCGGGACAAGTGATGGGCTTGTTAGTGGGTGAGCATTTTGGTGATGGTGAACACAATTCAGTGACTTTCACCTTGGTTATGGAGAGAGATAGGTGTGTGCAACAGGGCAGGTTTTACAATTGGGGAAGGGTAAATATGATGCTGCAAGACAGGATCTGAGGAGCATAAATTGGGAGCACAGGCTGTCAGGGAATGATGTCGTTGAAATGTGGAACTTTTTCAAGGAACAGATATGATGTGTCCTTAATATGTATGTACCTGTCAGGCAGGAAAGAGATGGTTGTGTGAGGAACCTTGGTTGACGAGGGAGATTGAATGTCTTGTAAGGAGGAAGAAGGAGGCTTACATAAGGTTGAGGAAACAAGGTTCAGACAGAGCGTTGGAAGGATACAGGATAGCCAGGAGGGAGCTGAAGAAAGGGATTAGAAGAGCAAAGAGAGGGCATGAAAAATCTTTGGTGGGTAAGATCAAGGATAACACCAAGGCCTTTTATGCGCACGTGAGAAGCATGAGAACGATCAAGGCCTGATCAAGGACAGTAGTGGGAGACTGTGTATTGAGTCGGAAGAGATAGGAGAGGTCTTGAATGAGTACTTTTCTTCAGTATTTACAAATGAGAGGGACCGTATTGTTGAAGAGGAGAGTATGAAACGAACTGGTAAGCTACATGAGATACTTGTTAGGAAGGAAGATATGTTGGGCATTTTGAAAAACTTGAGGATAGACAAGTCCCCGGGCCTGACGGGATATATCCTAGGATTATGTGAGAAACAAGAGAGGAAATTGCAGAACCGTTGGCAATGATCTTTTCGTCTTCACTATCAACGGGGGTGGTGCCAGGGGACTGGAGAGTGGCAAGTGCTGCGCCCCTGGTCAAAAAAGGAAATAGGGATAACCGCGGGAATTACAGGCCAGTTAGTCTTACTTCGGTGGTAGGCAAAGTAATGGAAAGGGTACTGAGGGATAGGATTTATGAGTATCTGGAAAGACACTGCTTGATTAGGGACAGATTTGTGAAGGGTAGGTCTTGCCTTACAAGTCTTATTGAATTCTTTGAGGAGTGACCAAGCATGTGGATGAGGGTAGAGCAGTGGATGTAGTGTACATGGATTTTAGTAAGGCATTTGATAAGGTTCCCCATGGTAGACTTATGCAGAAAGTCAGGAGGCATGGGATAGTGAGAAGTTTAGCCAGTTGAATAGAGAACTGGCTAACCGGTAGAAGTCAGAGAGTGGTGGTTAATGGTAAATATTCAGCCTGGAGCGCAGTTACAAGTGGAGTTCTGCAGGGATCACTTCTGGATCCTCGGCTGTTTATAATTTTTATTCATGACTTGGAAGAGGGAGTCAAAAGGAAGGTAGTAAATTTGCAGACAATACGAAGATTGGTGGAGTTGTGGATAGTGAGGAGGGCTGTTGTCGGCTGCAAAGGGACTTAGATATGATGCATAGCTGGGCTGAGGAGTGGCAGATGGAGTTCAACCCTGACAATTGTGAGGTTGTCCATTTTGGAAGGACAAATAAGAATGCGGAATACAGGGTTAATGGTAGGGTTCTTAGTAAGGTGGAGGAACAGAGGAATCTTGGGGTCTATGTTCATAGCTCTTTGAAAGTTGCCACTCGGGTAGGTAAAGCATGTAAGAAGGCCTATGGTGTATTAGCGTTCATTAGCAGAGAGATTGAATTCAAGAGTCGTGAGGTGATGTTGCAGCTGTATAGGACCTTGGTAAGGCCACATTTGGAGTGCAGTTCTGGTCACCTCATTTTAGGAAAGATGTGGAAGCTTTGGAGAGAGTGCAGAGGAGATTTACCAGGATGTTGCCTGGAATGGAGAATAGGTCATACGAGGATAGGTTGAGAGTGCTAGATACATGGATAGGTGCTCAAGCTAGGACAAATGTTTGGCACTACATCGTGGGCTGAAGGGCCTGTTCTGTGCTGTATTGTTCTATGTTCTATGTTCTAACATTTCAGCACAGTATAGGCCCTTGATGGAACTACTCAGTTAATAAAGGAATTTTCCAGAGATTGCCTGAAACTTCGATGTTACTGCTCCTCAGATGTTGCCTGAACTGTTGTGCCCTACCAGCACCACTAATCCAGAATCTGGTTTCCAGCATCTGCAGTCATTGTTTTTACCCAGTTGATTTTTACCCTACTGCGAATCCTCTTGCAACGATGCCTGCCTTGAAGAAGTTTTGCTTCTCGCTCTACAAGAATCTCAGGGAGTCCCTCTCCCTCTGCAACTCCCAGGTCATTTCCTCTGCCCTGAAGGTCTTCAACCATGTCCTGAAACAAACTCACTCAGCACTGTCCCCATGGCTTGTCCGGACTTGTCCTACCTGCCTATCTGCTTTTCCACCCTCCGCCCGCCCCGACCTATCACCCTCATCCCCTCCCCACTCACCTATTGTACTCTATGCTACTTTCTCCCCACCCCCACCCTCCTCTAGTTTATCTCTCCACGCTTCAGGCTCTCTACCTTTATTCCTGATGAAGGGCTTTTGCCTGAAACGTCGATTTTACTGCTCCTTGGATGCTACCTGAACTGTTGTGCTTCTCAGCACCACTAATCCAGTAACTTACTTCATTAGCCAAACCGGTCAATAAAGGGCCTGTACTGCGCTGTAATGTTCTATGTTGTATCACTCTAACTTCTTTTATTAGTCCAGCAGTTCCATAAAGTGCCCATATTGCACTGCAATATTCTCTGAGATTAGCTTCCTTCCTTCGCCGAGCGGTTCCGTCAAGAGCCTCTATTATGCTGTCCTATTCTAGGATGTATTTGTCTGACTTCCTTTATTAGCCGAGCGGTTCCATAAAGGGCCAGTATTGCGCTGTAATGTTCTATATTGTATCAGTCTAACTTCTTTTATTAGCAGTTCCATAAATGACCCGTTCTGCACTGTAATATTCTTTGTTGTGTCAGTCTAATTCCTTTCTTAGCCGAGCAATTCCAAAAATGGCCCTTTCTGTGCTGAATTGTTGTATGAGATCAGCTTCCTTTATTAGCCAAGAGGTGTCAGAAAGGACCTCTATTGCGCAGTCATGTTCTATATTGTATTAGTCTAACTTCCTTTATTAGTCATGATCTGGAGATGCCGGTGTTGGACTGGGGTGTACAAAGTTAAAAATCACACAACACCAGGTAATAGTCCAACAGGTTTAATTGGAAGCACACTAGCTTTCGGAGCGACTCTCCTCAGGTGATTACCTGATGAAGGAACGTCGCTCCGAAAGCTAGTGTGCTTCCAATTAAACCTGTTGTACCATAACCTGGTGTTGTGTGATTTTTAACTTCCTGTATTAGCTGAGTGCTTCTATAAGGGACCTGTACTGCACCATAAAGATCTATGGTTGTATTAATCTAACTTCCTTTATTAGCCAGACTGTTCCATAAAGAGCCTGTACTGTGCTATAGTGATCTGTGTTGTATGTTGAACTTCCTTTACAAGCCAAGCAGTTCCAAAACGGATCTGAAGTGCACTATAATGTTCTATGTTGTATTAGTCTAACTTCCTTTAATAGTTGACCGGTTCCATAAAGGGCCTATACTGCGCTAACATGTATTAGTCTAACTTCCTTCATTAGCTAAGCAATTCCATAAAGGGCATGTACTGCGCTGTAATGTTGCATGTTGTATCAGTCTAACTTCTTTTATTTGCTGACCAGTTCCCTAAGATGCCTCTACTGCACTGTAATGTTCTGTGTTGCATTAGTCTAACTTCCTTTATTAGCCAAGTGGTTCTGTAAAGTGTTTATACTGCGCTGTAGTGTTGCATGTTCTTTGAGTCTGACTTCGTTTCTGAGCCGAGTGGTTCCTTAAAGGGACTGTGCTCCGCTGTAATGTAGTAATTTGTATTAGTGTAATTTCATTGAATAGCCAAACGATTCTATCAAAGATCTGTCCTGCACTGTAATGTTGTATTAGTCAAGTGTCCTTTATTAGCTGAGCATTTCTATAAAGGGCTGTGATATTCTATGTTCTCTGAGTCTAACTCCACTTATACACTGGTTCAAAGAAGGGTCAGTACTGCACTGTAATGCGCTAAGTTCTACGAGTCTACCTCCCTTTATTAGCTGAGCAGTTCCAAAAAGGGCCTGTGCTACGTTGTTATTTTCTTTGTTTTATTAGTCTAAATTCTTTTAATGGCCAAGCGGTTCCATAAAGGCCTGTACTGCGCTGTCATGATCTATGTTGCATTTGTCTAACTACCTTTATTATCTGAGAGGTTCCATAAAGGGCATGTATTGTGCTGTCATGTTCCATGTTTTATTCGTCAAACTTCCTTTATTAGCTGTGCCGTTCCATACAGAGACTGTACTGCGCTGTAATGCTGTATTAGTATAATGTTTTTTTATTAGCTGAGCTGTTCCACAAACGGGCTGTACTGTTCTCTGTTGTGTTCGTCTAACTTCCTTCATTACCCGAGCAGTTCCATAAAGGGCCTGCACTATGCTGTCAGGTTCTATGTTGAATTACTCAAACTTCCTTCTCGGCCGATTGGTTCCATAAACGGCCTGTACTGCGCTGTCATGATCTATGTTGCATTTGTCTAGCTACCTTTATTATCTGAGAGGTTCCATAAAGGGCTTGTAATGTGCTGTATTGTTCTATATTATATTAGTCTAATTTCCTTTATTAGCTGAGCGGTTCCATAAAGAGCCTGTACTGTGCTGTATTGTTCTATACTGTATTAGTCTAATTTCTTTATTTGCTGAGCAGCTCCATAATGGGCCTGCACTGTGCTGTAATGTTCTATGTTGTATTAGTTTAACTTATTTTATGAGCCTGGTAGTTCCATAAAGGGCTCATACTGCAACGTGCTATGTTCTTTGAGTGTAACTTTATTTTATAGTTGAGTGGTACCAGAAAGGTACTGTGCTGTAATGTTCTATGTTGTCTCAGTCAGCCGAGTGGTTCCATAAAGTGACTGTCCTGCATGGTCATATTCTGTCTTGTATAAGTCTAACATCTTTTAACAGCTGAACGGTTCAATGTAAAACTCGATGTTCTGTGAGTCTAACCTCCTGTATTGGACGAGCAGTTCCATAAAGGACCTATACTGCACTGTGATGTTCTTTGTTGTTTAGTCTAACTTCCTTAATTAGCCAAGTGGTTCCTTTAAAGGGCCTGTACTGTGCTGTAGTGCTCCATGTTCTATGAGTCTGACTTCCTTTAAGAGCTGAGTAGTTCCTTAAATGTGTTGTGCTGCTCTGTAATGTAGTATGTTGTATTCAGTCTAACTTTGAATGATGAGTCTAACTTCCTTTATTAGCTGAGCGTTTCGATGAAGGGCCTGTACTGGGCTGTCATATTCTATGCTCTATGAGTCTAACGTCCTTTATTAGCTGGGCAGTTCCAAAAAGGGCCTGCACTGCGATGTAATGTTCTGTGTTGTATTAGTCTCATGTTCGATATTAGCCGAGTGGTTCTATAAAGGGCCTGTGCTGCGCAGTAATGCTGTGTGTTCTATGTGTCTAACTTGCTTTATTAGCCAAGTGGTTCCATAAAGGAACCATACTGTGCTGTCATGTTCTTCATGTTCTATGTGTGTAACTTTCCTTATTAGCCAAACGGTTCCACAAAGAATATGACAGCGCAGTACAGATCCTATGTCCCGTGGTCTATATTCCTTTATTAGCCAAGCAGATCTCTAAAGGGCCTGTAATGCATGGTGATGTGCTATGTTCTGTGAGCCTAACTTCCTGTATTACCCGAGTGGTTCCATGAAGGGCCTGTACTGCACTGTCATGTTCTTAATATTCCATGAGTCTAACTTCCTTTATTAGCTGAACGGTTCCATAAAGAGCCTGTACTGTGCTGTAGTGTTCTATGTTGTATTGGTTTAATGTCTGGTATTAGCCAAGTAGTTCCATAAAAGGCCTGTACTGTGCTGTAATGCTGTGTGTATTAATACACTAACTTCCTTTATTAGCCGAGCAGTTCCATAAAGGGCTGAAACTGTGCTGTAATGCTCTTTGAATGATGAGTCTAACTTCCTTTATTAGCTGATTGGTTCCGTAAAGGTAATTTACGGTGCTGTAACGTGCTTTGTTCTATGAGTCAAAGTTTATTTATGAGCCGATTGTTACCATAAAGTGAGGTAACATTATGTGTTGTATGAGTCTAACTTCATTTATTAGCTAAGGGGTTCCATAAACGTCTGGTACTGCACTGTAATTATCTATGTTCTATTAGTCTAACTTCCTTTATAATTCATGCGATCCCATAAACAGCCTTTATTGCGCTGTCATATTCTTTTATCAGCTGAGCTGTTCAGTAAAGGGCCTCTGCTGCGCTGTCATATTCTATGTTCTGTGAGTCTAATTTCCTTTATTAGTCGAGTGGTTCCATACAGGGCCTGTACTGCGCTGTCATGCTCTTAATTTTCCATGAGTGTAACTTTATTAGCTGAACGGTTCCATAAAACTCCTGGACTGCGCTGTAATGTGTTATGTTCTATTAGTCGAATTTCTTTTATTAGCTGAGCGGTTCGACAAAGGTCCTGCACTAAGCTGTAATGTTCTATGTTGTATTGGTCTAATGTCTGGTATTAGTCAAGTTGTTCCATAAAGGTCCTGTACTGTGCTGTAATGCTGTGTGTACTATGACGCTAACTTCCTTTATTAGTTGAGCAGTTCCATAAAGGGCCAATACTGCACTGTAATGCTCTTTGTATGACGAGTCTAACTTCCTTTATGAGCCGAGTGGTTCCGCAAAGGTCATTTACCACGCTGTAATGTGCTATGTTCTATGAGTCAAAGTTCAGTTATGAGCTGAGCGATACCATAGGTGATGTAACGTTATGTATCAGACTAACTTCATTTATTAGTCTAGCGGTTCCACAAAGGACCTGTACAGCGCTGTAATGTTCTGTGTTGTATTAGTCCTGCACACTTTTTTATTGCTCCATGTTGTTTGAGTCTAACGTACTGTATTAGCTGAGCGGTAGGGCCTGCACTACACTGTAATAATCTATGTTCTCTGAGACTATCATCCTTTATTAGCCGAGTGGTTCCATAAAGATACTGTAACGTTCTAATTTGTATTAGTCTAACTTCGTTCATTAGTTGAAAATGTGTTGCTGGTTAAAGCACAGCAGGTTAGGCAGCATCCAAGGAAGTCGAGCAGTTCAATAATGGGCCTGTACTGCGCTGTAATGTTCTATGTTGTATTAGTACAGTGTCCATTATCAGCTGAGTGGTTCCACAAAGGGCCTGTACTGTGCTGTAATGCCCCATGTTCTAGGTGTCTACCTTCCTTTATTAGGCGAGCAGTTCCATGGACGGCCTGTACAGCGTTAAAATGTTCGACGTTGTAATAGTCTAACTTCATTTATTAGCTGTGCGGTTCCATAAAGGGCCTGTACTGCACTGTAATGTTCTATTTTGTATTCGTCTAATATCCTTTAACAGCCAAGCAGTTGCATAAAGTGCCTGTCCTGCGCTGTAATGTTCTATGTTGTATTAGTCTAGAGTCCATTATTAGCCAAGCAGTTCCATAAAGTGCCTGTACTGAGCTGTAATTCCCCATGTTCTAGGAGTCTAACTTCCATTATCAGGCAAACTGTTCCACATAGGGTCTGTACTGCGCTGTAATGTTCTATTTTGTATTATTCTATCATCATTTAACAGCCAAGCAGTTGCATAAAGAGCTGTCCTGTGCTGTAATGTTCGTTGTTGTATTAGTCTAGAATCCATTATCAGCCAAGCGGTTCCATAAGAGGCACAGTAATGCCCCATGTTCTATGAGTCTAACTTCATGTGTAGGCAAGCAGTTCCATAAATGGCCTGTACAGCACTGTAATGTTCTATCTTCTATTTGTCAAACTTCCGGTATTCGCCGAGCAGATCCATAACAGGCCTGATTTGCGCAGTAATGTACTATGTTCTATGAGTCTTACTTCATGTGTAGGCAAGCAGTTCCATAAATGGCCTGTACAGCACTGTAATGTTCTATCTTCTATTTGTCAAACTTCCGGTATTCGCCGAGCAGATCCATAACAGGCCTGATTTGCACAGTAATGTACTATGTTCTATGAGTCTTACTTCCTTTATTAGCAATAATTTCCATAAAGGCACTGCACTGTGCTTTAATGCTCCATGTTTTATGAGTCTAACTTCCTGTATTAGCCGCGCGGTTCCATATAGGGCCAGTACTACACTGTAATGATCTATGTCCTCTGAAACTATCATCCTTTATTAGCCGAGGTGTGCCATAAAGGGCCTGTAGTGCGCTGTAATGCCCCATGTTCAATGAGTCTAACTTCCTTTATTAGGCAAGTAGTTCCATATACAGTCTGTACGCTATAATGTTCGATGTTGTATTAGCCTAACTTTGTTCATTAGCCAAGCAGTTGTATAAAGGGCCTGTACTGCGCTCTAATATTCTATCTTGTGTTAGTCTGACTTCCTTTAACAGCCAAGCAGTTGCATAAAGGGCCTGTCCAGCGCTATAATATATGGGGACTACTGTTCTCTAAAATAGACAGAGGGACTGCTGTTCTCTATATTATACGCAGGGACTTCTGCTCTCTATATTACACACAGGGATAGCTGCTCTCCACATTATGCACAATGACTCATGTTCTCTACGTTATATACAGGGACTGCTGCTCTCTATATTAACATAGGGATAGCGGTTCTCTATATTATACACAGGGATGGCTGTTCTCTTCATTAAACACAAGGAGTCATGTTCTTTTCATTAGACACAGCGTCTGCTGTTCTACATATTGTACACAAGGACTGCTGTTCTTCATATTATGCACAGGCACTGCTGTTCTCTGAAATAGACACACAGACTGCTCTTTTCTATGTTATACACACAGACTGCTGTTCTCATTATTAAACACAGGGACTGCTGTTGTTGACATTGGACACAGAGACTGCTTTTCTCCATATTATACACAGGGATGGCTGTTATCTATGTTATGCAAGGGGACTGCTGTTCTCTTTATTGAAAACAGGGACTGCTGTTCTCTATATTATACAGATGAACTGTTGTTGTCTGTATTGCACACATGATCTTTATATAACACACAGGCACTGCTGTTCACTAAAATAGACAGAAGGACTGCTTTTCTCTATATTTTCCGCAGGACTCCTATTACGTAGAACATAGAACATATAGTATTATAGCTCAGTACAGGCCCTTCGGCCCTTGCTGTTGCGCCGCCCTGTCATACCAATCTGAAGCCCATCCCACCTACACTATGTACATCCATATGCCTGTCCAATGACAACTTAAATGCACTTAAACTTGGCGAACCTACTACCATTCCAGGCAAAGCATTCCATACCCTTACTACTCTCTGAGTAAAGAAACTACCTCTGACATCTGTCTTATACCTATCTCCCCTCACTTTAAAGTTGTGTCCACTCATGTTTGGCGTCTCCATACTTGGAAAAAGGCTCTCCCTGTCCACCCTATCTAACCCTCTGATTATCTTGTATGTCTCTATTAAGTCACCTCTCAACCTTCTTCTCTCTACCGAGAACAGCCTCAAGGCCCTCAGCCTTTCCTTGTAAGACATTCCTTCCATACCAGGCAACATCCGAGTAAATCTCCTCTGCACCCTTTCCAAAGCTTCCATATTCTTCTTATAATGCGGTGACCAGAACTGTACACAATACTCCAAATGTGGCCATACCAGAGCTTTGTACAGCTGTTATCATCATGGTTCTGGTTTTCAATCCCTCTCTTAATAAAGGCCAAAACACTGTATGCCTTCTTAACAACCCTGTCAATCTGGGTGGAAACTTTCAGGAATCTGTGAACATGGACACCGAGATCTCTCTGCTCATCTGCACTCCCAATAATCTTACCATTAGCCCTGTACTTTGCATTCTGATTGCTCTGTCCAAAGTGTATCACATCACACTTGTCTACATTAAACTCCATTTGCCACCTCTCAGCTCAGCTCTGCATCCTATCTATGTCTCTCTATAACCTACTACAGCCTTCGTCACTATCCACAACTCCACCGACCTTAGTGTCATCTGCAAATTTATTAACCCACCCTTCTAAGCCCTCATCCAGGTCATTTATAAAAATGACAAACATCGGTGGACCCAACGCTGCCCCATGCGGTATGCCGCTAGTAACTGGACACCAAGATGAACATGTTCCATCAACTACAACCTTCTGTTTTCTTTCAGCAAACCAATTACTGATCCAAACTGCTATATCTCCCACAATTCCATTCCTCTGCATTTTGTATAATAGCCCACTGTGGGGAACCTTATCGAACGCCTTGCTGAAATCCATATACGCCACATCAACCAGTTTACTCTCATCTACCTGTTTAGTCACTTTGTCAAAAAACTCAGTAAGATTCATTAGGCACCACCTACCCTTCACAATACCATGCTGACTGTCCCTGATCAGATTATTCTTTTCTGGATGGCTATAACTCCTATCTCTTCTAACCTTTTCCAACACTTTACCAACAACTGAAGTGAGACTCACTGGTCTGTAATTACCAGGGTTGTCTCTACTACCCTTTTTGAACAAGGGAACCACATTTGCTATCCTCCAGTCATGAGGCATTATTCCTGTAGATAATGATGATTTCAAGATCAATGGCAAAGGCTCGGCAATCTCTTCCCTTGCTTCCCATAGGATCCTAGGATATATCCCATCCGGCCCAGGGGACTGGTCTATTTTCACACTCTGCAGTATTTCTAATACCTCTTACTTGTGAACCTCAATCTCTTCTAGTCTAGATGCAAGTATCTCTGTATCTTCCTTACCAACATTTTCATTTTCTATAGTGAACACTGTCGAAAAATATTTATTTGGTGCTTCCCCGATCTCCTCTGACTCCACACACAATTTATCCTTGATTGGCCCTAATTTAACTCTCGTCATTCTTTTATTCCTGACATACTAATGGAAAGCCTTAGGGTTAACCCTGATCCTATCTGCCAACAACTTTTCATGTCTCCTCCTAGCTCTTGTGAGCTCTCTTTTTAGGTCTTTCCTGACTTCTTTGTAGCCCTCAAGTGTCCAAACTGCGTTTTCACATTTTGTTCTAACATCTTCTTCTTCTTCTTGGCCAGGGATTCAACTTCCTTAGTAAACCATTGCTCACGCATTCTACATCTTCCTCCCTGCCTGACAGGTACATACTTATCTAGGACACACAGGAACTTTTCCTTGATTAAGCTCCACATTTTTAATGTGCTCATCCCCTGCAGTTTCCTTCCCCATTATATAAAGAACAGCAGTCTCTGTGTGCAATGCAGACAACAGCAGCTCATCTTTACAATACAGAGAACAGCAGTCCCTTTGTCCAGTACAGAAAACAGCAGTTCCTGTGTATAATATTGAAAACAGCAGTCCCTCTTAATAATACAGAGAACAGACGTCCCTGTGTATAATATGGAGAAAAGCAGTCTCTGTGTACAATGTTAAGAACAGCAGTCCGTGTGTGCAATATCATCTGATCAGGGACAGTCAGCACGGAGTTTTGTGAAGGGTAGGTCGTGCCTAATGAATCTTATAGAGTTTTTTTTTGACAAAGTGACTAAACAGGTAGATAAGAGTGAACTGGTTGATGTGGAGTATATGGTTTTCAGCAAGGCGTTCAATAAGGTTCCCCACAGTGGGCTATTATACAAAATGCAGAAGAATGGGATTGTGGGAGATATAGCAGTTTGGATCAGTAATTGGCTTGCTGAAAGAAAACGGAGGGTTGTAGTTGATGGAACATGTTCATCTTGGTGTCCAGTTACTAGCGGCATACCGCAAGTTGCAGCATTGGGTCCACTGCTATTCGTCATTTTTATAAATGACCTGGATGAGGGCTTAGAAGGGTGGGTTAGTAAATTTGCAGATGACACTAAGGTCGATGGAGTTGTGGATAGTGACGAAGGATGCAGTAGGTAGCATAGATTGGATGCAGAGCTGGGCTGAGAGGTGGCAAATGGAGTTTAATGTAGACAAGTGTGATGTGATACACTTTGGACAGAGCAATCAGAATGCAAAGTACTGGGCTAATGGTAAGATTATTGGGAGTGCAGATGAGCAGAGAGATCTTGGTGTCCATGTACACAGATCCCTGTAAGTTTCCACCCAGATTGACAGGGTTGTTAAGAAGGCTTTCCTGATGAAGGGCTTATGCTCGAAACGTCGAATTCTCTATTCCTGAGATGCTGCCTGGCCTGCTGTGCTTTGACCAGCAACACATTTTCAGTTGTTAAGAAGGCATACAGTGTTTTGGCCTTTATTAAGAGAGGGATTGAAAACCAGAACCATGATGTTATGCTGCAGCTGTACAAAGCTCTGGTATGGCCACATTTGGAGTATTGTGCACAGTTCTGGTCACTGCATTATAAGAAGGATATGGAAGCTTTGGAAAGGGTGCAGAGGAGATTTACTCGGATGTTGCCTGGTATGGAAGGAATGTCTTACAAGGAAAGGCTGAGGGCCTTGAGGCTGTTCTTGGTAGAGAGAAGAAGGTTGAGAGTTGACTTAATAGAGACATACAAGATAATCAGAGGGTTAGATAGGGTGGACAGGGAGAGCCTTTTTCCAAGTACAGGGATGGCAAACACATGGGGACGCAACTTTAAAGTGAGGGGAGATATGTATAAGACAGATGTCAGAGGTAGTTTCTTTACTCAGAGAGTAGTAAGGGTATGGAATGTTTTGCCTGGAACGGTAGTAGATTCGCCAAGTTTAAGTGCATTTAAGTTGTCATTGGACATCCATGTCATGGATGTACATGGAATAGTGTAGGTGGGATGGGCTTCAGATTAGTATGACAGGGCGGTGCATCATTGAGGGGCCTGTACTGCGCTATAATATTCTATGTTCTATATTCTATGTAATATCAGTTCTGCGGATAATATAGAGGAAAGCAGTCCCGCTGTCTATTTTAGTGAACAGCAGTTCCTGTGCATTATATCAAAACCATGTGCGCAATACAGACAGCAGCAGTTCATCTGTATAATATAGAGAACAGCAGTCCCTCTGTCCAATACAGAGAACATGAGTCACTGTGTACAGTATAGAGAACAGATGTCCCTTTATTTAGATTAGATTACTTACAGTGTGGAAACAGGCCCTTCGGCCCAACAAGTTCACACCAACCCACCCAGACCCTTTCCCCTACATTTACCTCTTCACCTAACACTACAGGCAATATAAGAAAGGCCAATCACCTAGCCTGCAAATCTTTGGACGATGGGAGGAAACCCACACAGACACTGGGAGAATGTACAAACAGGGGAATTGAACCCAGGTCTCTGGTGCTGTGAGGCAGCAGTGCTAGCCACTGTGCCACCCACGTTTAACCATTAGATCTGTAGTCTCTATGTATAATATAGAGAACAGCTGTTGCTGTGTCAATTTCAGAGAACAGCAGTGCCTGTACATAAGATAAAGAATAATAGTCCCTGTGTACAATATGGAGTACAGCACTTCCTGTGAACAATATGAAGAACAACAGTCCCTGTGTATAATACTGCATGCAAAAGGTGCTGTGTCTAATATAAAGACCATGAATCCCTGTGTTTAATAAAGAGAACAACCGTCCCTATGTATAATGTAGAGAACACCAGTGTCTGTGTATAATATAGAGAAAAGCAGTCTCAGTGTACAATGTCAGGAGCAGCAATCACTATGTTTAATTAAGAGAATGGCAGTTCTGTGCAAAATGTAGAGAACTTATGTCTCATATAGGGAAAAGCAGTCCTTGTGTCTAATACAGAGGACAGCAGTCTATTTGTATAACATAGAGAACAGCAGATGCTTTGTTGAATATAAAGAACACGACTGTTTTAAGGAAGAGAACAACCGTCCCTTGAATAATATAGAGAACACCAGTGTCTGTGTATAATACAGAGGCCAGCAGTCCCTGTGAACAATATCGAGAATATGAGTCACTGTGTATAATATAGAGAACAGCTATCTCTGTGTGCGATATAAAGAGCAGCAGTCCCAGTGCATAATATAGAGAACTGCAGTCCCTGTGTCCATTTTAAAGAACATCAGTGCCAGTGTACAATATAAAGAACAACAGTCCCTGAATAAATTATAGATAACAGGAGTTTGTATGTGTCATATAGAGAAGAGCAATGTGTCTTACATTGAGAACAGCAGTCCATATGTATAATCTAGAGAACAGCGGTCACTGTGTATAATATAGAGAACACCAATGTCTGTGTATAGAGAACAGTTAACCCTGTCTGTAATATAGATAGCAGCAGTCCCTGTGCATAATATAGAGAACAGCAGTCCCTCAGTCTATTTTAGAGAACAGCAGAGCCTGTGCATTTTAGAAGAACAGCAGGCCCTCTGTACAATATGGAGAACAGCATTTCACATGTACAATATAGAGAACAGCAGTCCCTCTGTATCATATAGGAAACAGCAGTCCCTGTGTATAATATAGCGAACACCAGTGTCTGTGCATAATAGAGAACAGGAGCCCCTGTGTCTATCTGAGAGAACAGAAGCCCTGTGGACAATTTCGTGAACTGCAGTCCCTCTGTCTACTTTCGAGAACAGCAGGCCCTGTGTGCAATAGAGAGAACAGCAGTCTCTCTGTCTATTTTAGAAAACAGCAGTGCCTATGCATTATGTAAAGAACAGCAGTCCCTGTGTGCAATATAGACAACAGCAGTTCATATGTGTAATATAAAGAATAGCAGTCTCTCTGTGTAATGCAGAGGACAGCAGCCCCTATGTAGAGAACACCAGTGTCTGTGTATAATATAGAGAAAAGCAGTCTCAGTGTACAATGTCAGGAGCAGCAATCACTATGTGAAACACAGTCTCTGTGTATAATACAGAGGATAGCCGTCCCTGTGTATAATAGAGAGAACAACAGTCTCTATATCTATTTTACAGAAAAGTGGGCCCTGCTTACAATATAGAGAACAGCACTCTCTCTGTCTATTTTAGAGAACCGCAGTGCCTATGCATTATATAAAGACCAGCAGTTTCTGTCTGCAATATAGGCAACAGCCATTCATTTGTATAATATAGAGAACAGCAGTTCCTCTGCATAATACAGAAAACAACAGTCCCTGATATAATATAGAGAAATGCAGTCTCTGTGTATGATGTCGAGAACAGCAGTCCCTGTGTTTAATAAAGAGAACAGCAGTCCTGTGTATAATGTAGAGAACAGCAGTTTCTGTTATTATTTTCAAGAAATATACTGCCTGTGTGTAATGTAGAGAACAGCAGTCTCTGTGTCGCATTTAGGGAACAGATGTCCCTGTGACTAACATAGGGAACAACAATTACTGTGTATCATGGAGAGAGCAGCAGCACCTGTGTATAATATAGAAAATACCTGTACCTGTGTATAATATAGACAGTATAATATAGACACAACAGTCCCTGTGTCTAATATAGTGGACAGCAGTCCTTATGGAAATCTAGAGAAAAGCACTCTCAGTGTACGATACAGAGAGCAGCAGTCCCTGTATAACATAGAGAACGGGAATGCCTGTGCACAATATACCAGAACATGAGTTTCTCTGTTTATTGAAGAGAGCAGCCATCCCTGTGTATAATTTAGAGAACACCAGTGTCTGTGTATAATAAAGAGAACAGCAGTCTCTGTGTACAATACAGAGAATATGAGTCACTGTGTACAGTATAGAGAACAGCTGTCCTTGTGTATCACATAGAGAGCAGCCGTCCCTGTGTCTACCTTAGAGAACAGCAGGCCCTGTGTACAATATAGAGAACAGCTGTCCCTGTGTCTATCTTAGAAAACAGCAGGACAATTTCGAGAACCGCAGTCCCTCTGTCTACTGTAGAGAACAGATGGCCCTGTATACAATAGAGAGAACAGCAGTCCCTCTGTCTAATTTAGAGAACAGATGGCCCTGTATATAATAGAGAGAACAGCAGTCCCTCTGTCTATTTTAGAGAACAGCAGTGCCTGTGCATTATATAAAGATCATCAGTCCCTGTGTGCAATATAGACAGCAGCAGTTCATATGCATGATCTAAAGAACAGCAGTACCTCTGTATAATACAGAAAACAGCAGTCCCTATGCATAATACTGACACTAGCAGTCCCTCTATATAATAATGTGGACAGCAGCCCCTGTGTACAATATGGAGTACAGCACTCCCTGTGAACAATATGGAGAACAGCAGTCCCTGTGCATAACATAGCAAACAGAAGATGCTGTGTCTAATATAAAGAACATGAATCCCTGTGTTTAATAAAGAGAACAGCCGTCCCTGTGTACAATGTAAAGAACACCAGTGTCAGTGTATAATATAGAGAACAGCAGATGTCATGTCTAATATAACGATCATGAATCCCTGCGTTTAATAAAGAGAACAGCTGTCCCTGAGCACAATAAAGAGAACAGAAGTCCCTGTGTCTATTTCAGAGAACAGCAGTACCTGTGCACATTAAAAGACTAGCAGTCCCTGTGTAAAATATAGAGAACAGCAGCCCCTGTGTTTATTTCAGAGAACAGCAGTGCTGTTCTCTATATTATACTTAGAGATTACTGTTCTTCACAATGTACCGAGGCTCTGCTGTTCTCTGCACTGCACACATTGTCTGCTGTTGTCCACATTGTACACAGTGTTGGCTGTTCTCTGCATTGTTCTCTCTATTATACACAGAGACAGTTGTTGTCTATGTTTTATAACAGGACTGCACATCTCTGTATTGTACAGAGGGATGGCAATTTTGTGGAATAGACACAGATTCAGCTGTTGTCTGTTTTGTACAGGGATTGCTGTTCTCCATTTTACACACAAGGACTGCTGTTCTCTATAGTGTACAGTGGGATTGCTGTTCTATACATTATACACAGGGACTGCTGGTCTCCACATTATACACAGGCTCTGCTGGTCTCTACATAATACAAAGGGACTGTGAATCTCTAAAATGTACAAAGGCTCTGCTGTTCTAGACATTGTATACAGGGACTGCATTTTTCTACACTGTACACAGGTCCTGCTGTTTTCCAGTGTATGCTGGACTGCTGTTCTCTTTATTATACACAGGGATTGGTATTCCCTCTATTAGACACAGGAACTGCTGTTCCCTACATGGAACACAGAGACTGCCGTTCTCCATATTATATATAGGTAAGGCTGTTCTCTATATTACACAGAGGGACACCTGCTCTCCATAATATACACAGGGACACGTATTCTGTATATTATACACAGCAGTTCTCTATATTATACACAGGGAATAATGTTCTCTTTATGAAACGCAGGGACTGCTGTTCTCTACATTATAAACATGGATTGCTTTAATCTTTAGCAAATATAGGGACTGCTGTTCTCTATATTATATGAACGGACTGCTGTCCTTTACACTGTACACAGGAACTGCTCTTCCCTACAATGTACGCAGGACTGCTGTTCTCTACATTTTACACAGGAACCACTGTTCTCTACCATACACTCAGCGACAGCTGTTCTCTACATTATACACATTGACTGCTGCTCTCTACATGAGACACAGGATCTGCTGTTCTTCAAAATATACACAGAGACTACTGTTTTCCATATTATAAACAGGGACTGCTATTTACTACATTATTCACAGAGTTTGCTTTTATCTGTATAATGCACAGGGACTGCTGTTCTATAAATTATGCACAGTGACTGCTGTTCAGAGAACAGCAGTCCCTCTGTCTATTTATGTTATAAATAGGGACTGTTGTTCTCTGTATTGTACACAGGGCTTGCTATTCTCTAAAATAGACACAGGGATTAATGTTCTCTATGTCAAACACAGGGACTGCAGTTCTCTATATTATACACTGGGAATGCTGTTCTCGACATTGTACACAGAGCGCACTTTTCTCTATATTATACATATGATCTGCTGTTCTCTTTATGAGACACAGGGAATGCTCTTCTCTATATTATACATATGAACTGCTGTCCTCTATATTATACACAGGGACTGCTGGTCTCCATATTATACGTATTAACTGGTGTTACCTATAATAGTCACAGGGCAACTGTTCCCTGTATGTGACACAGAGACTGTTGTTCTCTACATTATACACAGGACTGCTGTTCTCTTCATTAAACACAGGGACTGCTGTTCTCAACATTGTATACAGAGACTGCTTTTCTCCACATTACAGGGACTGCTGCTCTCCATTTTATACACAGTGACTCATATTCTCCGCATTGTACACAGGAAGTGTTGTTCTCTCTATTCTACATATACATAGGGACTGCATTCTCCACATTGTACACAGAAAGTGCTTTTCTCTAGATTATGCACATGGACTGCTATCCTCTGTATTAGACACAGGGAATGCTCTTCTCTATATTATACACAGGGACTGCTGTTTTCTGTATTATACAGAGGTGCAGATGTTTGCTTTATTATACACTGGGACTGATGGTCTCCAAATTATACATAGTAATTATTGTTAACTTTATTAGTCACAGGGCAGCTGTTCCCTATATGAGATACAGAGACTGCTGTTCTCGATATTCTACACAGAGACTGCTTTTCTCTCTATTATACACAGGGACTGCTGTTCTCTGTATTATGCAGAGGGACTGCTGTTATCTATAGAATAGATATAAATAGTTGTTGTCTACATTGCACAGAGGGACTGCTGTTCCATATGTTCTATATGTAATGCACAGGCACTGCTGTTTGCTATGTTATACACAAGGATTGCTGCTCTCTATATTTCGCATAGAGATAGCTGTTTCCTATATTATACACAATGGCTCATGTCCTCTATATTGCACACAAGATGTCACAATGAAAACGAACAGGAAATGACATCTCCACAAACCCCAGGAACCCCATCCAGGAGAAAGATATAAAAAGAAAGCAGGAGACAACAGCTTCGCTTCAGTTGGAGGTCGTCACTGATGATGTTACCTAGCCAGATAATGAAACATCTGGATATCAAACCTACAGCTCAGCGAGCAAACCTACACCCTAAATTTCAACCTGAGCTACAGACCTTCACAAACTTGCAAAAGGACTTGTCTATTTTCACATTCTGCAGTATTTCTATTACCTCTTCCTTGTGAACCTCAATCTCTTCCAGTCTAGATGCAAATATCACTGTATCTTCCTCGCCAACATTTTCATTTTCTATAGTGAACACTGTTGAAAAATATTTATTTGGTGCTTCCCCTATCTCCTCTGACTCCACACACAACTTCCCACTATTATCCTTGATTGGCCCTAATTTAACTCTGGTCATTCTTTTATTACTGACATACCAATGGGAAGTCTTAGGGTCAACCCTGATCCTATCCGCCAACAACTTCTCATGTCTCCTCCTGGCTCTTCTGAGCTCTGTTTTTAGGCCTTTCCTGACTTCCTTGTAACCCTCAAGTGCCTTAACTGAGTTTCACATTTTGTCCTAACATAAGCCTTCTTCTTCTTCTTGATCAGGGATTCCATGTGTAAACCACGGCTCACGCATTCTACATCTTCTTCCCTGCCTGACAGATGTATACTTATCTAGGACACACAGGAGCTTTTCCTTGAATAAGCTCCATATTTTTAATGTGCTCATCCACTCAGTTTCCTTCCCCAATCTACGCTTCCTAATCTTTCCTAATTGCATTGTAATTTCCCTTCCCCCAGCTGTAACTTTTGCTCGGTGGAGTACACCTATCCTTTTCCATCACTAAAGTAAACTTGACAGAATTGTGATCGCTGTCTCCAAAGTGCTCACCTACTTCCAAATCTAACACCTGGCCAGACTTGTTACCCAGCAACACATTTTCAGCTCTGACCTCCAGCATCTGCAGTCCTCACTTTCTCCGAGAAGATTGTTACCCAGAACTAAACCTAAAGTGGCTTCGCCCCTTGTAGGCCAGTCTACATACTGTGTCAGGAAGCCCTCCTTCACTTTAGTAAACACAGAGACTGCTGTTTTCAACGTTGTACACAGAGACTGCTTTTCTCTATATTATATGCAGGGACTGCTCTTTTCTGTATTATACAGAGGGACTTCAGTTCTCCATATTTTACACAATCACAAGCTGTTCTCTTTATTAAACACAGGGATTCATGTTCTTTATATTAGACACAGCATCTGCTGTCCTCTGTATTATTCACAGGGACTGCTGGTCATGAGTCATAGAGATGCACAGCATGGAAACAGACCCTTTGGTCCAACCTGTAATGCCAAGCAGATATCCCAACCCAATCTAGTCCCACCTGCCTGCACCCAGCCCATATCCCTCCAAACCCTTCCTATTCATATACCCATCCAAATGCCTCTTAAATGTTGCAATTGTACCAGCCTCCACCACTTCCTGGTCTTGATATTGTACACAGTGACTGTGGTTCTCTAGATTATACATCTGGTCTGCTGTTCTCCATATTGTATACAGGACTGCTGTTCTTTATATTATGCACAGGCACTGCTGTTCTCTGAAATAGACACAGGGACTGCACTTTTCTATGTTATACACACAGACTGCTGTTCTCATTATTAAGCACAGGGACTGCTGTTCTTGACATTCGACGCAGAGATTGTTTTTCTCCATACTATACACGGACTGCTGTTCTCTGTTATACAAGGGGACTGCTGTTCTCTATATTATACAGATGAACTGTTTTGCACACATGGTCTTTATAAAATGCACAGGCACTGCTGTTCACTAAAATCGACAGAGGGACTGCTTTTCTCTATATTGCACACAGGGACTTCTGCTCTCCATATTACACACAGGGATAGCTACTCTTTATATTATGCACAATGATTCATGTTCTCTATATTGTACACAGGGACTGCTGTTCTCGATATTACACATAAGGATAGCTGTTCTCTGTATTATACACAGTAACTTATGTTTTCTATATTGTACACAGGAACTGTTGTCTTCTATATTATACTCAGGGACGGCTATTCTCTTCATTAAACACAGGAAGTCATGTTCTTTTTATTAGACCCAGTGTCTGCTGTTCTCAATGTTATACACAGGGACAGCTGTTCTTTATATTATGCACAACCACTGCTGTTCTCTGCAATAGACACAGAGACTGCTCTTCTCTCTACGTTATACACACAGACTGCTGTTCTCATTATTAAACACAGGGAATTCTGTTCTTGACATTGGACACAGAGACTGCTATTCTCCATTCTATATGCAGGGGCTGCTGTTCTCTGCATTATACAAAGGGACTGCTGTTCTCTCTGTTATACATAGGACTGCTGTTTTCTGTATTATACAGAGGGACTGCTGTTCGCGATATTATACAGATGAACTGCTGTTGTCTCTATTGCACACAGGGACTGCTGTTCTTTATATAACGCCCCGGCACAGCTGTTCTCTAAAATAGAAAGAGGGACTGATGTTCTCTATAATGTACACAGGGAATTCAGCTCACTATATTACAGACATGGATATCTGCTCTATTATTTTGCACAATGACTTGTTCTATATATTGTACACAGAGACTGCTGTTCTCTAAGAAAGATACAAGATTGCTGTTCTGTACATTACACACTGACACTGGTGCTCTCTATATTATACGGAGGGACTGCTGTTCTCTGTATTATACACAATCACTGGCGTTCTCTACATTATGCACAGACATGGCTGTTCTCTTTAGTAAACACAGGGATTCATGTTCTTTATATTAGACACAGCATCTTCTGTTTGCTATATTATACACAGGGACTGCTGTTCTCCATATTGTTCACCGGGAGTGCTGTTCTCTATATTGTAAACAGGGAATGTTGTTCTTCATATTATGGACAGTCTCTGGAATTGACACAGGGACATCTGTTCTCTCTGTTATACATCGAGACTGCCTGATCTCATGATTAAATACAGGGACTGCTGTTCCCGACATTGTACACAGAGACAGCGTTTCTCTATATTACACACAGGGTCTGCTGTGCACTGCATTATACAGAGGACTGCGGTTCTCTATATTAAACACAGGGTCTGTATTTTCTGTATTAAAAAGAGGAACTGCTATTCTTTACATTATGCATACGAACTGCTGTTGTCAGTATTGCACACAGGGACTGCTGTTCTTTAGATAATGCACAGGCATTGCTGTTCAAAATAGACAGAGGGACAGGTGTTCTCTATATTGTACACAGGACCTGCTGTTCTCTAAAATAGACAGAGGGGCTGCAGTTCTCTATAATATACACAGGGCCTGCTGTTCTCTAAGATAGGCACAGGGACTGCTGTTCTTTATATTATACACAGGGACTGCTGTTCTCTATATTATACACATGGATAGCTGTTCTCTATATTATACACACTGACTCATACTCTCTTTTTTGTGCACAGAGACTGCTATTCTCTATATTATAAACAGACACTGTTGTTCTCTCTATTATACACAGTGACTGCTGTTCTCTATATTGTGCTCAAGTACTGCTGTTCTCTAAAACTGACACAGGGACTGCTGTCCTCTATATTATACACAAGGACTGCTGCTCTCTACATTATGCACAGGGATAGCTGTTCTCTAAGTTATAGACAGTGACTCATATTCTCTATAATGTACACAGGGGCATCTGTTCTCTATATATTACGAATGAACTGCTGTTCTCTATAGTTTACACAGAGACTGCTGTGCTTGAAATTGTGCACAGGCATGGTTGTTCTCTATGTTGTACACTGAGACTGTTGTTCATTATATTGTACACAGGGTCTGCTGTTCTCAAAAATAGACACAGGGACTGCTGCTCTCTATATTACCCACAAGGAAATCTGTTCTCTATATTATACACAGTGACACATATTCTCTATATTGAAAATAGGAGTTGCTGTTTTCTGTATTATACACAGTGACTGCTGTTGTCTTCACTAAACACAGCCAGTCATGTTATTTTGATGAGACACAGTGTCTGCTGTTCTCCATATTGAACACAGGGATTGCTGTTCTTTATATTTTGGGCACTGCTGTTCTCTGAAATAGACACAGGGACTACTCTTTTCTATGTTAGACACAAAGACTGTTGTTCTCATTATTAAACACAGGGACTGCTGTTCTTGACATTGGACACAGAGACTGCATTTCTTCATATTATACACAGGGACAGCTGTTCTCTATACTATTCAGAAGGACTGCTGTACTGTATATTATACACAGGGACCGCTGCTTTCTATATTATGCACAGCGAAAGTTGTTCTCTAAATTATACACAGTGACTCATATTTTCCATATTGTACACAGGAACTGCTGTTGTATATATATTCCAAATGAACTGCTGTTCTCTATAGTTTACACAGAGACTGCTGTGCTTGAAATTGTGCATAGGCACTGTTGTTCTCTATATTGTACGCCGGGTCTGCTGTTCTTTATATTGTACCCATGGTCTGCTGCTCTCGAAAATAGCCACAGGGACTGCTGTCCTCTCAGGGACTGCTGCTCTCTGTATTACGCACAGGGAAATCTTTTCTCTATACTATACACAGTGATTCATATTCTCTATTATGAAAACATGGGCTGCCGTTTTCTGTATTATACACAGGGACGGCTGTTCTCTTCATTAAACACAGGGATTCATGTTATTTTCATTAGAAACAGTGTCTGCTGTTCTCCACATTGTACACAGGGACTGCTGTTCTTTATATAATGCACAGGCCCTGCTGTCCTCTGAAATAGACACAGGGACAACTATTTTCTATGTTATACACAGACCACTGTACTCATTATTAAACACAGGGACTGCTGTTTTCTGTACTGGACAGAGAGACTGCTTTTCTGCATATTATGCACAAGGACTCTATATTATACACAGGGACTGCTGTTTTCTGTACTGGACAGAGGGACTGCTGTTCTCTATATTGTATACATGACCGCTGTTGTCTGTATTGCACATGGGAATGCTGTTCTTTAAAATAGGCAGAGGGACTGTTGCTCTCTATATTATACACAGTGACTTCTGCTCTCTCTATTACGCACAGAGATAGCTGTTCTCTCTATTTTACACCGTGACTCATGTTCTCTATAATGTACAGAGGGACTGCTGTTCTCTATATTATGCACAGACACTGGTATTCTCTATGTTATACATAGGGACGGCTGTTCTCTTCATTAAACACAGGCAATCATGTTCTTTTTTATGAGCCAGCAGATGCTGTTCTCAATATAATAATCTTCTTTAAAATCGACAGAGGGACTGCTGTTATATTATACACAGGGACTTCTGCTCTCTATGTTACACACATGGATAGCTGCTCTCTATATTATGCACAATGATTCATGTTCTCTATATTGTGCACAGGGACTGCTCTTCTCTAAGATTATGCACAGGGATAGCTGTTCTCTATATTATACACAGACACTGGTGTTCTCTATATTAGACACAGGGATAGCTGTTCTCCATATTATGCACACTGACTCATATTTTCTACCTTGTACACAGGGACTGCTGTTCTCTACATTACACACAGACACTGGTGTTCTCTCGATTATTCCAGGGACGGCTGTTATCTTTATTAAACACAGGAAAGATGCTAGACACAGCATCTTCTGATTGCTATATTATACACAGGGACTGCTGTTCTCCATATTGTTCACTGGGACTGCTGTTCTCCATATTGTACACAGGGACTATTTTATTTATATTATGGACAGGCACTGCTGTTCTCTGAAATTGACACAGGGACTGCTCTTCTCTGTATTATAAATCGAGACTGCTGATCTCATGATTAATTACAGGGACTGTTGTTCCCAACATTGTACACAGAGACTGAATTTCCCTATATTATACACAAGGACTTCGGTCCACTGTATTGTACAGAGGGACTGCTGATCTCTATATTATGCACAGGGACTACTGTTTTCTGTATAATAGAAAGGGATTGCTGTTCTTTAAATTAAACATATGAACTGTGTTGTCTGTATTACACACAGGGATTGCTTTTCTTTAGATAATGCACAGGCACTGCTGTTCTCTATATAGTACACAGGGCCTGCTGTTCTCTAAAACAGACACAGGCACTGCAGTTCTCTATAATGTACATTGTGACTGCTGTACCCTAAGATAGACAAGGGGACGGCTGTTCTCTTTTTTAAACATTGGCATTCATGCTCTTTATATTGGACACAGCATCTGCTGTTCTCTATATTATACGCAGGGACTGCTGTTCTTGAAATTGTAGACAGGGACTGCTTTACTCTTTCATATAGACAGTGACTGCTGTTCTGTAGATGATGCAGATGGACTGCTGTTCTCTATATTTTACACAGGGACTGCTGCTCTCTATATTACACATAGGGATAGCTGTTCTCTCTATTGTACCCACTGACTCATATTCTTTATATTGTACAGAGGGACTGCTGTTCTCTATATTATTCACAGACACTGGTGTTCTCTATATTTTTCACAGAGACTGCTGCTCTCTATATTACACACTGGGATACCTGTTCTTTATAAAATGCACAGGCACTGCTGTTCTCTCAAATAGACAGAGGGACTGCTGTTCTCTATATTATACACAGGGCCTCCTGCTCTCTATATTATAGGCAGGGATGGCTGTTCTCTGTATTAAACACAGTCATGTTCTCTGTATTATGCACAGGGATTGTCATTGTCTAAGAAAGACTCAGGGACTGCTGCTCTCTATATTACCACAGGGATAGCAGTTCTCTGTTTTATACACAGTGACTCATGTTCTCTGTATTGTACACAGGGACTGCTGTTCTCCATGTTATACACAGACACTGGTGTTCTCTAAATTATACACAGGGCGGGCTGTTCTCTTTTGTAAACACAGGGATTCATGTTCTTTATACTAGACACAGCATCTGCTTTTTTTTATACACAGTGGCCGCTGTTCTCTAGACATTATACACTGTGTTTCTCTATATTATATACATGGACTGATGTCCTCTGTATTATACAGAGGGACTGCTGTTCTCGACTTTGTTGTTCTTTCCATCATACAGCAATCTCTGTGAACAGTCTCTGTGTTTGTTATAGAAGAGCAGTCCTGAGTATAATATAGAGGACAGCAGCCCCTATGTCTGTTATAGAGAGCAGCAGTCTCTGTGTATAATGTAGAGAAGAGCAGTCCCTGTGTATACTATAGAGAACAGCAGTTCCTGTGTCTATTATACAGAATGGTAGTCCCTGTGTATAATATAAAGAACAGCAGTTCCTATGTCTGTGACACTGAACAGCAGTCCCTATGTGTAATATAGACGACTGCAGTCCCTCAGCACAGTACGCAGATGAGCAGTCCCTGTGTATAACAGAGAACAGCAAGTCCCTGCACACATCAGGGAACAGCAGTAACTGTGTACATTGTAGGGGACAACAGTTGCTGTGTACAATATCCCTTTGTGTAATATAGAGAACAGCAGTCACTGAGTATAATATAAAACATCAGTCTCTGTGTCTATTATAGACATCAGTCCCAATGTACAACATGGTGAACAACAGTCACTGTGTATAATACAGTGAACAGCCATCCCTGTGTATAATGCAGAGAACAGCAGTCCCTGTGCATAATAGAGAGAACATCAGATACTGTGCATATTAGAGAGAACATCAATTCCTCTGCACAATGGAAAGAACAGCAATCCCATTGTATAAGATGGAGTCCCTGTATACAATTTAGCAGTCGCTGTGTATAAAATACTGAACATGAATCCCTGTGTATAATAAAGAGAACTGCTGTCCCTGTGTATAATAAAGAGAACACCAGTGCCTGTGTATGATATAGAAAACAGCAGTGTCTGTGCACAATATGGAGAACATGAGTCACTTTGTACAATATAGAGAACAGGTATCCCTGTGTATAATATAGAGCAGCAGTCCCCGTGCACAATATAGAGAACAGCTGTCCCTGTGTTTAATAAAGAGAGAAACAATCCCTGTGTCTAATATAGAGAACAGCAGTCACTGTGTTTAATATATAGAACAGCAGTGCCTGTGCATAATAAAGAGACTAGCAAACCCTGTGAGTAATGTAGAAAACAGCAGTCTCAGTTTATAATATTGGGAACATTGGTCCCTGTGTATATTGTGGAGAAGAGCAGATCCTGTGTCTCATGTGGAGAACAGCAGTCGCTGTGTATAATATAGAGAACTGCAGTCCCTGAGTGTATGGAACAGTACTCCCTGTGTAAAAAGTAGAAAACAGCGGTCCTGAGTACATTATAGAGAAGAGCAGTCCCTGTGTACAGTGTGGAGAAAAGCAGTTCGACATATAATATAGAGAACAGCAGTCTTTAATAAAGAGAACAGCAGTCCCTATGTTTCATACAGAGAAAAGCAGTCGCTGTGTACAATATAGAGAACATGTGTCCCTATGTGTTACAGAGAGCAGGAGTCCCTCTACGTAATATAGAGAACGGCATTACTTGTGTATAATATGGAGAACAACAGTCCTTGGGTCAATTATACAGAACAACAGTGCCTGTGTGTAAGAGAGAACAGCAGACACTGTGTACATTAAGGGGAATAGCAGTGCCTCTGTATATTATACAGAGGAAGTGTTGTACACTTTTTTATAGAGAACATGTGTACAATCTGGAACAGCTATCCTTCAGTATAATATAGAGATCAGCAGTTCCTGTGACTATTACACAGAGCAACATTCCCTATGTATAAAATAGAGAACAGCAGTCCCTATGCACATGCAGAGAACAGCAGTGCCTGTGTACATTGTAGAGGACAGCAGTCCCTGTGTACAATCTGGAGAACAGATATCCCTGTGTATAATATCGAGAACATGAGTCACTGTGTATAAAATAGAGAACAGCAGTCCCTGTGCCTATTTTAGAGAAGAGCAGTGTCTGTGTGCAATATGGAGAACAGCAGTCCCTGTGTTTAATAAAGAGAGCAGCGGACCCTGGAGAATATGGAGGATAGCAGTCCCTGTGTCACACATAGAGAACAGCAGTCCCTGTGTAAATTGTAAAAAACTGCGGTCCTGTGTACTTTGTGGAAACCAGAAGTCCCTGTTTCTAATGTGTAGAACAGTAGTCCATGTGTACACTGTGGAGAATAGCAGATCCTGTGTCTCTTGTAGAGAACAGCAGTTCCAGTGTATTATATAGAGAACAGCTCTCCATGAGGGTCTAGTCCCTGTGTATCATGAAGAAAAATGTGTTCCTGCATACATTGTAGAGAACAGCAGTTCCCGTATTTAATAAACAGCGGTTTAGAATATAGAGACCAGCCGTCCTGAATATACGGTAGAGAACAGCAATCCCTCTGCTTAATGTAGAGAACAGCAGTTCCTGTATCTACGAAACAGAACAACATTCCCTATGTATAAAATAGAGAACAGCAGTCCCTATGCATATGCAGAGAACAGCAGTGCCTGTGTATATTGTAGAGGACAGCAGTCCCTGTGTACAATCTGGAGAACAGATATCCCTGTGTATAATATCGAGAACATGAGTCACTGTGTATAAAATAGAGAACAGCAGCCTCTGTGCCTATTTTAGAGAAGAGCAGTGTCTGTGTGCAATATGGAGAACAGCAGTCCCTGTGTTTAATAAAGAGAGCAGTGGACCCTGGAGAATATGGAGAATAGCAGTCCCTGTGTCACACATAGAGAACAGCAGTCCCTGTGTAAATTGTAAAAAAAACTGCGGTCCTTTGTACATTGTGGAAACCAGAAATCCCTGTTTCTAATGTATAGAACAGTAGTCCATGTGTACACTGTGGAGAATAGCAGATCCTGTGTCTCTTGTAGAGAACAGCAGTTCCAGTGTATTATATAGAGAACAGCTCTCCCTGAGGGTCTAGTCCCTGTGTATCATGAAGAAAAATGTGTTCCTGCATACATTGTAGAGAACAGCAGTTCCCGTATTTAATAAACAGCAGTTTAAAATATAGAGACCAGCAGTCCTAAATACATGGTAGAGAACAGCAGTCCCTCTGCTTAATATAGAGAACAGCAGTTCCTGTATCTACGAAACAGAACAACATTCCCTATGTATAAAATAGAGAACAGCCGTCCTTGTGCACATGCAGAGAATAGCAGTGCCTGTGTCTATTACACAGAAAAACATTCCCTATGTATAAAATAGAGAACAGTAGTCCCTACGCACATGCAGAGAACAGCAGTGCTTATGTACATTGTAGGGGACAGTTGTCCATCTGTATGATATAGAGAACAGCAGTCGCTCTGTATACTACAGAGAATAGCGGTCTCTGTGTCTAATATAGAGAACAGCAGTCGCTGTGCATACTAAAAAAAACAACAGTCGCGGTGTATAATATACAGAGTGGATGAGTAGGAAGGGGTTGGAGGTACATGGGCCGGATGCTGGCAGGTGGGACTGGATTGGTTTGGGATATTTGGTTGGCATGGAGGAGTTGGACCGAAGTGTCCGTTTCCATGCTGTAGATCTCTATGACTCTCTAACTGCTGTCCATGTGCGTAATACAGAGAACACCAATGCCTGCGTATAATATAGAAAGCAGGACTCGCTGTATACAATAGAGAGAACAGCAGTGCCTGTATATAATCTGGAGAACAGCTATCCCTGTGTATAACATCGAGAACATGAGTCACTGTGTATAAAATAGAGAACAGCAGTCCCTGTGTACAACATAGAGTACAGCAGTCCCTGTGCCTATTTTAGAGAAGAGCAGTGCCTGTGTCTAATACAGAGAACAACAGTCCCTGTGTGCAATGTGGAGAACAGCAGTCTCTGTGCATAATATAGAGAACAGCATTCCGTGCATTTAATAAACTGAGCAGCAGACCCTATGTACAATATAGAGAAGAGCATTCTCTGTGTCTCATACTGCTATTCTCTATGTGAGAAACAGGGACTGCTGTTTCCTGTGTAAAATGTGACAAACTGCGCTCCTGTGTGCATTATGGAGACCAGCAGTCCCTGGTTCTAATGTGGAGAACAGCAATCCCTGTGTATACTGTGGAGAATAGCAGATCCTGTGTCTCTTGTGCAGAACAGCGGTTCCAGTATAGTATATAACAAACAGCTCTCCCTGAGGGTCTGGTAGAGAACAGTTGTCCATGTGTATCATGAAGAAAAATGCGTTCCTGCGTACATTGTAGAGAACAGCAATCCAGTGTTTAATAGAACATAGAACATAGAATAGTACAGCACAGAACAGGCCCTTCAGCGACAAAGTTGTGCTGACCATTGATTGTCATGTATGCACCCTCAAATTTCTGTGACCATATGCATACCTAGCAGTTTCTTAAATGCCCCCAATGACCTGCTGCTGGCAACGCATTCCATGCTCTCAAAATTCTGTGTAAAGAACCCACCTCTGACATCCCCTCTATACTTTCCTCCAACCAGCTTAAAACTATGACCCCTCGTTTTTGCCATTTCTGCCCTGGGCAATAGTCTCTGGTTATCGACTCTATCTATGCCACTCATTATCTTGTATAATTCAATTAGGTCCCCTCTTCTCCTCCTTTTCTCAAATGAAAAAAGTCCGACCTCAGTCAATCTCTCTTCATAAGATAAACCCTCCAGTCCAGGCAGCATCCGGGTAAACCTCCTCTAAACCCTCTCCAAAGCATCCACATCTTTCTTATAATAGGGCGATCAGAACTGGACGCAATATTCCAAGTGCGTCTAACCAAAGTTTTATAGAGCTGTGGAAAAAGTGAGGACTGCAGATGCTGGAGATCAGCGCTGAAAAATGTGTTACTGGAAAAGTGCAGCAGGAATGCTGAAGAAGGGCTTATGACTGAAACGTCATTCTCCTGCTCCTTGGATGCAGCCTGACCTGCTGCGCTTTTCCTGCAACATATTTTTCAGCTTTTATAGAGTGGCAACAAGATCTCACGACTCTTAAACTCAATCCCCTGTTAATGAAAGCCTAAACACCATATGCTTTCTGAACAGCCCTGTCCACTTGGGTGCCCATTATAAGGGATCTATGCACCTGCACACCAAGATCCCTGTGTTTCTCCACACTTCCAAGAATCCTATCCTTAATCCTGTACTCAGCTTTCAAATTCGACCTTCCAAAATGCATCACCTCGCATTTATCCTGGTTGAACTCTATCTGCTACCTGTCAGCCCATCTCTGCATCCTGTCAGTGTCCCGCTGCAGACTATAACAGCCCTCTATACTGTCAACGACACCTCCAATCTTTGTGCCATCTGCAAACTTGCTGACCCATCCTTCAATCCCCTCATCCAAGTCATTAATAAAAATTACAAACAATGGAGGCCCAAGGACAGAGCTCTGTGGAACACCACTCACCACTGACTTCCAGGCAGAATATTTTCCTTCTACTACCACTCGCTGTCTTCTGTCTTTGCCAGCCAATTCTGTATCCAGACAGCTACGTTCCCCTGTATCCCATTCCTCCGGACCTTCTGAATGAGCCTACCATGGGGAACCTTATCAAATGCCTTGCTGAAGTCCATATACACCATATCCAACAGCTCGATCCTCATCAACTTTTCTAGTCACATCCTCAAAGAACTCAAGAAGATTTGTGAGGCATGACCTGCCCCTCACAAAGCCATGTTGACTGCATTTAATCAAGCCATGCTCTTCCAGATAGTCATAAATCCTATCCCTCAGAATCCTTTCTAACACCTTGCAGCCGACAGACGTGAGACCTACTGGTCTGTAATTGCCAGGGATTTCCCTATTTCCTTTCTTGAAGAGAGGAATTACATTTGCCTCTCTCCAGTCCTGCAGTGGAGAGCGAGAATGCAAAGATGTTCGCAAGTGCGAAGCAATTGCATTTCTTGCTTCCCAAAGCAGTCGAGGACAAATCTGGTCTGGGCCTGACGACTTGTCAATCTTAATGTTTGACAAAACTTTCAGCACATCAGCTTCCTTTATCTCTAACCATTCCAGCATGCACACCTGCTCTTCAAAGGTTTCATTCACTACAAAGTTTTTTCTTTTGTAAATACAGAAGCAAAAAGCTCATTTAGGGCTTCCCCTACCTCTTCAGACTCCACACACACCTTCCCTATGCTATCCCTGATCGGCCCTACTCTTTCTTTGACCATTCTCTTATTTCTCACATAAGTGTAAAATGCCTTTGTGTTCTCCGTAATCCGTTCTGCCAAGCCTTTCTCGTACTCCCTCCTGGCTCTCCTCAGACCATTTTTGAGCTCCTTCATTGCCTGCTTGTAAACAGCAGTTTACGATATAGAGACCAGCAGTCCCTGTGTTTAATAAAGAGAACAGCAATCCCTGTGTGCAATATGGAGAACACCAGTCCCTGTGCATAATATAGAGAACAGCAATCCCTGTTTTTAATAAACTGAGCAGTAGACCCTGTGTGTAATATAGAGAATAGCATTCCCTGTGTCTCATGTTCTTTTTATTCGACACAGCATCTACCGTTCTCAATATTATACGCAGGGACTTTATATTATGCACAGGCACTGCTGTTCTCTGGAATAGACAGAGGGACTGCTCTTTTCTATGTTATACACATAGACTGCTGTTCTCTATATTATACACAGAGACAGCTTTTCTCCGTATTATACAAGGAGACTGCTGTTCTCTATATTATACACAGGGACTGCTGTTTTCTGTATTAGACAGAGGGACTGCTGTTCTCCTTATTATACAGATTAACTGCTGCTGTCTGTATTGCACACAGGGACTGCTGTTCTTTATATAATGCACAGGGATAGCTGTTCTCTAAATTATACACAATGACTCATTCTCTATCTTGTACACAGGGACTGCTGTTCTCTAAGCATAACGTATGAACTGCTGTTTTCTATAGTTTACACAGGGACTGCTGTTCTTTATATTGTGCAGAGGCACTGTTGTTCTCTATATTATACACAGGGACTGCTGTTTTCTGTATTAGACCTTATACCTTAGTCACAGAGGGACTGCTGCTCTCTATATTACACACTGGGATAGCTGCTCTCTATATTATGCATAATGACTCATGTTCTCTATATTGTATGTAGGGACTGCTATTCTCTAAGACAGACACAGGGATTGCTGGTCTCTATGTTATACACAGGGATTGCTTTTCTCCATATTTTACACAGGGACTGCTTTCTCTGTATTTCACACAGGGATTACTGTTCACTTTCTTATACACAGTGACTCATATTCTCAATATTGTACACAGGGACTGCTGTTTTCTATATGTTACATATGTCGCTGTGGTATAATATAGAGAAAACGTGCCCCTGTGTATATTAAAGAGAGCAGGAGGTCCCTCTGTGTCATATAGAGAATAGCCTTATCTGTTTATAATATAATATCCTTGTGTCAATTATACAGAGCAACAGTGCCAGTGTATAATATAGAGAACAGCAATCCCTGTGTACAATACAAAAAACAGCAGTCCCTGTGTACAATATGAAGAACAGCAATCCCTGTGTCTAGTATAGGAACAGCTGTACCTGTGTATAATATCGAGAACACTGTGTCTATGAGAGAGAACGTCCATCCATATGTACAATATGGAGAACAGCAGACCCTGTGCATAATAGACAGAACTGAAAATGTTTTGCTGGAAAAGTGCAGCAGGTCAAGCAGCATCCAAGGAGCAGGAGAATGGACGTTTCGGGCATGAGCCCTTCTTCAGGAATGAGGAGACTGCGCCAAGCAGGTGAATATAAAAGGTAGGGAGGAGGGACTTGGGGGAGGGGCATTGGAAATGCGATAGGTAGAAGGAGGTTAAAGTGAGGGTGATAAGGTGAGGGTGATAGGCCGGAATGGGGGTGGGGGTGGAGAGGTCAGGAAGAAAATTGCAAGTTAGGAAGGTGATGCTGAGTTCGAGGGTTGGGACTGCGACAAGGTGGGGGGAGGGGAAATGAGGAAGCTACAGAAATCTGAGTTCATCCCTTGTGGTTGGAGGGTTCCTAGGCGGAAGATGAGGCGCTCTTCCTCCAGCCTTCGTGTTGCTATGTCTTGCGATGGAGGAGTCCAAGGGCTGCACGGTGGCACAGTGGTTAGCACTGCTGCCTCACAGCGCCAGAGACCTGGGTTCAATTCCCACCTCAGGTGACTGACTGTGTGGAGTTTGCACATTCTCCCCGTGTCTGCGTGGGTTTCCTCCGGGTGCTCCGGTTTCCTCCCACAGTCCAAAGATGTGCGAGTCAGGTGAATTGGCCATGCTAAATTGCCCGTAGTGTTAGGTTAGGGGTATGGGTGGGTTGCGCTTCGGCGGGTCGGTGTGGACTTGTTGGGCCGAAGGGCCTGTTTCCACACTGTAAGTAATCTAATCTAATCTAAAAAAAGGACCTGCATGTCCTTGGTGGAATGAGAGGGGAATGAAGTGTTGAGCCACGGGGTGGTTGGGTTGGTTGGTGCTGGTGTCCCAGAGGTGTTCTCTGAAATGTTCCGCAAGTAGGCGGTCTGTCTCCCCAATATAGAGGAGGCCACATCGCTGTTTATAATATGAACAACAATAGTCCCTGTGTCTATTGTGGAGAAGAGCAGATTCACCGTCTCATGTGGAGAACAGCAGTCGCTGCATATAATTTGGAGAACAGCTGTCCCTGAGTGTATGGTAGAGAACAGTAATCGCTGTGTAAAATATAAAGAACAGCAGTCCCTCGTACATTGCAGGGAAGAGCAATCCCTGTGTACAGTGTTGAGAAAAGCAGTCCAATGTATAATACAGAGAACAACAGTCCCTGTGTTTAATAAAGAGAACAGCAATCTCTGTGTAGAATATAGAGAACAGCAGACCTTGTGATTCATAGAGATCAGCTTTTCTAGCACCACTCTGATCTAAACTCTGGTTTCCATCATATGCCATACCAACTTTTGCGGCCTGACTTGCTGTGCTTTTCCAGCACCACTCTGACAAGTACAACATAGAACATTACAGCACAGTACAGGACCGAAATTGAACTGCTTGCTGGTAATGGAAGTTAGTCTCATAGAACATAGAACATTTCAGCGCAGTACAGGACCTTTGTGGAAATGCTTGGCCAATAAAGGAAGTTAGACTCAGAGAGCATAAAACATTATAGCACAATACAGGCCCTTCGTGGAACTGCTCAGCTAATACCGGAAGTTTGTCAAATACAACAGAGAACATTGCAGGGCTGTACAGGTCCTTTTTGGAAACTCTTGGCTAATAAAGGAAGTTAGATTAATGCAACAAAGGACATCACAATGCAGAACAGGCCCTTTATGGAAACGCTCAGCTTATAAAGGAAGTTTGATAAATACAACATAAAACATTACAGCGCAGTACAGGCCCTACATGATAATGGAAGTTAGACTCCTGGAACATGGGGAATTACAGTACAGTACAGACACTTTATGGAACTGCTCAGCTAAAAATTGACACTAGGTTAATACAACATAGATCATTACAGTGCAGTACAAGACCTTTATGGAAATGCTTGGCTAATAAAGGAAGTAAGACTCGTAGAACACAGAAAATTACAGCACAATACAGGCCCTTTATGGAACTGCTCTGGTAATACAGAAAGTTAGACTAATAAAACACAGAACACTACAGTGCTGTACAGGCCTTCTATGGAACCACTCGCCTAATAAAGGAAGTTAGACTCATAGAACATAGAACATTACAGCGCAATACAGGCCTTTATGGAACTGCTCAGCTAATAAAGGATGGTACTCTCAGAGAACACAGATCATTACAGTGTAGTATAGACCCTACATGGAACTGCTCAGCTAATACAGGAAGTTGACTCATACAACATGGAACATTAAAGCACAGTACAGGACCTTTATGGAAATGATTGGCTCACAAAAGGAAGTTAGACTGATAGAACATGGAGCATTGCAGCAGAGTACAGGCCGCTTATGGAACCACTTGGTTAATACCGGAAATTTGACAAATACAACAGCGTTGTACAAACCCTCTACATAATCGCTCGTCTTATACTAAACGTTAAACTAATACAATATAGATCGTTACAACGTAGAACAGGCCCTATATGGAACCGCTTGCTTGATCATGGAAGTGAGGCTTATAGAACATGGGGCATACAGCACATTACAGGCCCTTTACGGAACCGCTCGGTTAATAATGGACATGAGACTAATACACCATAAAACATTACAGCGCAGTACAAGCGCTATGTGGAACTGCTTGCTTGAGAATGGAAGTTAGATTCATAGAACATGGAGCATTACAGCGCAGTACAGGCCCTTTATGGAACCGCTTGCCAATAATGGAAGTTAGAGTCATAAAACATATAGCATTACAGCATAGTACAGACCCTTTATGGAGCAACTAGGCTAATACCGGACATTAGACCAACATGACGTGGAACATTACAGTGCAGCACAGGTCCTTTGTGGAACCGCTCGGCTAATAAAGGAAGTTAGACTAATAGAACATACAGCATTACAGCACAGTACAGACCCTTTATGGAGCAACTAGGCTAATACCGGACATTAGACCAACATGACGTGGAACATTACAATGCAGCACAGGTCCTTTGTGGAACCGCTCGGCTAATAAAGGAATTTAGACTAATAGAACATACAGCATTACAGCACAGTACAGACCCTTTATAGAACCGCTTGGCAAATAAAGGAATATAGATTCATAGAATGCAGAGAATTACAATGCAATACAGGAGCTTTATGAAACCGTTCGGCTAATAAAGAAAGTTAGACTAATACAACACAGAACATGACAGCGCAGTACAGGCTGTTTATGGGACCGCTTGGATTATAAAGGAAAGTAGACTCATAGAACAAAGATAATTACTGCGCAGTATAAGCCCTTTATGGAACCCCTTATCTAATAAATGAAGTCAGACTAATACAACACATAACGTTACATCACATTATGGTATCGCTCAGCATATAATTGAATGTTGACTCATAGAACATAGCACATTACAGCGTCCTAAATGACCTTTACGGAACCTCTCGGCTAATAAAGGAAGTTGGACAAATCATACAAAGAGCATTACAGTACAGTATCAGCCCTTTATGGAACTACTCAGCACATTAAGGAAGGTAGCGTCATGGTACACAAAGCATCACAGCACAGTACAGGCCCGATATGGAATAACTTTGCTACTACCAGGCAATAGACTAATACAACATTACAGCGCAATACAGACCCTTTATGGAACCTTTCAGCTAATACAGGAACTTAGACTCATGAAACATTAAGAACATGACAGTGTAGTACAGGACCTTTAAGGAACCGCTTTGCTGATAAAGGAAGTTAGACTGATACAACATGGAAGATTACAATGCAGTACAGTTCCTTTCTGGAACCGCTCGGCAAATAAACGAAGTTAGACGAAGAGAACATACAGCATTACAGCGCAGTACAGGCCCTTTATGGAACCATTCGGCTAATACCAGACATTAGACCAGTACAACATAGAACATTACAGCACAGTACAGGTCCTTTGTGGAACCGCTTGGCTAATAAAGGAAGTTAGACTAATAGAACATAACACATCACAGTGCAGGCCCTTTATAGAACTGCTCGATGAATAAAGGAATATAGATTCATATAACGTAGAGAATTACAGCACAGTGCAGGAGCTTCATGGAAATATTCGGCTAATAAAGAAAGTTACATACATGGAACATTAAGAACATGACAGCTCAGTACAGGCACATTATGGATCCACTCGGCTAATAAAGAAAATTAGACTCACAGAACATAGAATATGACAGCGCAGCACAGTCCTTTTACTGAACCGTTCGGCCAATAAAAGAGGTTTGACTAATACAACACAGAACATGACAGCACAGTACAGGCTGTTTATGGGGCCGCTTAGATTATAAAGGACATTACACTCATAGAACATAGATAATTACTGGCCCTTTATGGAACCACTTAGCTAATAAATGAAGTTAGATTATTACAACACATAACATTACATCCCTTTTTGGTATCACTCCGCTCATAAATGAACTTTGACACAAAGAACATAGCACATTACAGCACCGTAAATGATCTTTACGGAACCACTCGGCTAATAAAGGAAGTTAAACTCATCATATCTTTATATCTCTGCATTACAGCGCAGTATCGGCATTTTATGGAATAGCTCGGCTAATAAAGGAAGTTAGTGTCATAGTACACACAGCATTACAGGCCCTTTATGGAATCACTTGGCTAGTACCAGAAATTAGACCAATACAACCTAGAACATTACAGTTACAGTACAGGCCCTTTATGGAACTGCTCGCCTAATAAAAGAAGTTAGATTCATTGAACATGGGGCATTACAGTACAGTGCAGGTCCTTTATGGATCCACTCAGCTGATAATGGACACTAGACTATACAACACAAAACATCACAGCTCAGTGCAGGCCCATTATGGAACTGCACGTCTGTTAAAGGAAGCTAGACTCATTCAAAATAGAACATTACAGCGCAGTACAGGCCCTTTATGGAACCACTCGGCTAATACCCAAAGTTTGACAAATACAAGATAGAGCTGTACAGGCCGTCCATGGAACCGCTTGCCCATAAAGGAAGTTAGACTCATAGAACATGGAGCATTACAGTGCATTAGGCCCTTTATGGAACCGCTTGTTTGATAACGGAGCCTTGACTAATACAACATAGAACATTATAGCTCAGTACAGGACCTTTGTGGAAATGCTTGGCTAATAAAGAAAGTAAGACTCATAGAGCAGAACATTACAGCACACGACAGGCCCTTTATGCAACTGCTTGACTGTTAAAGGAAGTTAGACTTATGTAAAATACAACATTACTCACAATACAGGCCCTTTATGGAACCACTTGGCTAATAAACGAAGTTGGACTAATACAACATAGAACATCACAACGCAGTACAGGCCGTTTATGCAACCGCTCGGCTAATAAAGAGTGTTAGACTAATACAACATAGAACATTACAGCTCAGTACATGCCCTTTTTGGAACTGCTTGGCTAATGAAGGAAGTTAGACTCATAGAACATGGAACATTACAGCGCAGTTCAGGCCCTCTATGGAACAGCCTGGCTACTGAAGAAGGGATTATGCCCGAAATGTCGAATCTCCTGTTCCTTGGATGCTGCCTGACCTGCTGCGCTTTTCCAGCAACACATTTTCAGCTAATAAAGGACGTTAGATAATACAACATAGATCATGATGGCGCAGTACAAGTCCCTTACAGAAGCACTCGATTAATAAAGGAAGTTAGACTAATACAACATAGAACATGACAGCGCAATAGAGGCCCTTTATAGAACCACTTGGCAAATAAAGGAAGCTGATCTCATACAACATTACAGCACAGAATTTGCTGTTTATGGAACTGCTCGGCTAATAAAAGAAGTTAGACTTAGAGGACATCACAGCTCAGCACCGACCATTTATAGAACTGCTCAGCTAATAAAGGAAGTTAGACAAGTGCAACATAAAACAGGACAGCAAAATAAATAGGCCCTTTATGGAACCACTCAGTTAATAAAGGAAGCTAATCTCAGTGAACATTACAGCGCAGTACAAGCCCTTTATGGAACTGCTGGGCTAATAAAAGAAATTAGAGTGATACAACATAGAACATTACAGCGCAGTACAGACCCTTTATGGAACAGCTTGGCTAACAACGGACGTTAGATTGATCCAACACAGAGGATAAAAACAATAACTGCAGATGCTGGAAACCAGATTCTGGATTGGTAGTGCTGGAAGAGCAGAATATTACAGTGCAGTATAGACCCTTTATCGAACCGCTTGGCTAAGGAAGTAAGTTAGGCTGATAAAACTTGGAACATTACAGCCCAACACCGGCCGTTTATAGAACTACTTGGCTAATAATACAAGTTAGTCGAATACAACATAGAACATTACAGTGCAGTGCAGGCCCTTTATGGAACCACTTGGCTAATACAGGAAATTAGACTAATACAACAGAGAACCTGACGGTGCAGTAGAGGTGCTTTATGGAGCCGCTTGGCTGATAAGGATGTTGGAATGATACAAATTAGAACATCATAGCGCAGTACAGACCCTTTAAAAAAACCGCTTGGCTAATAAAAGAAGTCAGACTAATACAATATAGAACATTACAGTTCAATACGGGCCCTTTATGTAACCGCTCAGCTAGTAAAGGAAGTTATTCTCGATTGCGATTGTTGTTCTCTATAACATGCACAGGGACTGCTGTTCACTGCAATATAGGTAGTAAATGCTATTCTCTACAACCTAATTTTTTTTAGATTACTTACAGTGTAGAAACAGGCCCTTCGGCACAACATGTCCACACCGACCCACCGAAGCGCAACCCACCCAGACCCATTCCCCAACATTTACCCCTTCACCTAACACTATGGGCAGTTTAGCATGGCCAATTCACCTAACCTGCACATTTCTGGACTGTGCGAGGAAACTGCAGCACCTGGAGGAAACCCAAACTGCTCTTTGGGCCATTTGGAGAATGTGCAAACACAGTTGCTGGCCCTGTGAGGCAGCGGCGCTAATTGCTGTACCACCGTGCTGCCCACGAATATTGCAAGCCAGCTGATGACAGAGTGGTGTTATTGCTGGATTGTTAATCCAGAGACCCAGGTAATGTGTTGGGAACTGAATTTCACATTTTATCTCAATTTTATCTCAATTTTATCCCAATTTTATCTCACCACCCCTTTGGCTCACAGCCTCATTCGTGATGAAGGGCTTTGGCCGGAAACATTGATTCTGCTGCTCCTCGGATGCTGCCTGACCTGCTGTGATTTTCCAGCACCACACTCTCGACCCAATTTCAAATCCTGCCATGGTAGATGGTGCAATTTGAATTCCAGCAATATCTGCAAGTATGAGAGTAAAAATGCCATGAATCCATTGTCGATTGTTGGAAAAAAACTTGTTCACTATGTCTTTCAGGAAAGGAATCTGGCATCTTTACCTGGTCTGGCCTCCATGTTTCTCCAAACCCACAGCAACATGGTGGATTCTTAACTGCTCTTTGGGTCATTAGGGATGGGCAATAAATGCTGGCCCAGCCAGCAATGCCTTCATCCCACAGATGAATTTTAAAAAGGGAACATTTAACAAGCTGGAATGGAAATGATGGGCCAAAATGCCTCCTTCTGCACTGTCACACTACAATGATTATTACTTGAGGTCCTGTGTGGTGTAAATTGCAGAATTTATGTGGAATGATTTTGTTGTTGAATAAGAAATGGGTTGTTTTCTCTGTGTATTTGAACTTAACAACTATCTTATCAGTATTTCTGTAGTTGTAGTGATTTCTTAAAAGGACAGCTTTCAAGACTGGGCTGAAGAGTGGATGGGTTTTGTCCATTAATGAATGTATGTTAAATCTGAACTGTTATGCCTTAAAGTCAAACAAATTTACTCAACTCACCAAATTTTGAGCCCCTCTGTTTAAGATGAAATTCTGATGCAACAAAGGTGATCAACCATATCCCAAACTGCAATCCCAGCATTTTCATAAAACTGTGTCTGCAATGTTGCTCACACATGGGTAGAAATCTGTTCCATATTTTTTAAAATATTGCAAAAGGAGTTGAAGCTTTTTACACAGATTGGGCAGATAATGCTGATTGGTTAGCTCATCATTACCATGGAGATACAGGAAAAGCTGTCAATCTTAATTCTCAGACCAGATAGGTGGACTCTGATTGGTCAGAATGTCACCATGGGGATACAGCAGAGTTTGGTTGTCTCCATGATGCCTTTCTTATCAAACACGTGCCATGTCTATAAAAATTCCTTTTGCCTTCATGACCCATGGTCCTAACTCACGTTGCTCCTAACTCATGCACAAATGCATTATGCTGTCATCCCAGCTACTGATCATTAATTGGTTTCCAGTTTACTCTTAGCATTGTTCAGAATATTTAATTAATGATTACCAAAGCAGAATCACTTCTCATAAAGCTTACATTAGAGGCTGGTTGAGCACGGGCAGCATGCTGCCAGCAGAGGATGATCAAATTGACATGTTTTCTGACACGGTCCACCAATCCTCAGGATGTAAGGCTTACAGATCTGGCTTTTCACCAACACCAAAGCATGAGTCCCTGTGTGTAGTACAGAGAACAGTAGCCACTGTGTCGAAGACAGAGAATAACAGTACCTGTGTATAACACAGAAAACAGCAATCCCTGTGTATAATATCGTGAACACGAGTCCCTGTGTCTCATATAAGGAACAGCTGTCGCTGTGCCTAATATCGGGAACAACAGTCACTGTGTATAATATAGAGAAAAACGACCAATGTGTAAAATATAGAGAACAGCAATGTACAATGTAGAGTACAGCAGTACTTGCTAATAATATCGACAACAGCAGTCCATGTATAAAATATAGAGAACAGCAGTACCTGTGTATCAGCCAGAAAAGAGCAGTACCTGTATAACATAGAGAACACAGTAGCTATGGATAATACAGAGAACAGTTGCCCTGTGTATCATATAGAGATCAGCAGTCCCTGTGTATAATATGGAAAACAGCTGTCCTTGTGTACGATATAGAGAACAGCGTTCCCTGTGTATAATAATGAGTACTGCAATCCCTGTGTATAACATAGAGAACAGCATTAACCTATGTATATTACAGAGAACAGCAGTCCCTGTGTATAATATAGAGAATAGCAGTCCTTGTCTTTAATGAAGAGAAGAACAGTTCCTGTGTATAATATAGAGAACAGCAGTCCCTGTCTGTGAAATACAGAACGGCAGTCGCTGTGTTTAATATAAAGAACATGAGACCCTGTGTATAATATAGAAAACAGCTGTTCCTGTGTATAATATAGAGAATACCAGTCCCTGTGTTTAATAAAGAACACAGCTGTCCCTGTGTACAACATAGAGAACAGCAACACCTGTGTATAATACGCAGAACAGCAGTCCCTACATCCCATATCGGGAAAAAGAGTCCCTGTATCTAATATAGGGAACAACAGTCACTGTGTATAATATAGAGAACACCAGTTTCTGTGATTATTTTCGAGAAGAGCACTGCTTGTGTACATGCAGAGAACAGCAGTGTCTGTGTACTATATAGAGAACAGCAGTCCCTGTGTTTAAAAATGAGAACAGTAGCCAGTGTGTAGAATATAGAGAACATGGCTCCAACGTGCACTGGAGAGAACAGCAGTCCCTATGTCTCATTGTGGGAATGGCAGTCCCTGTGTCTAATATAAGAACATCTGTCGCTGCATATAATAAAGAGGACAGCACTCCTTGTGTATAATATATAGAACACCAGTCCCTGTGTTTAATGAAGAGAACGGCTGTCTCTCTGTATAAAAAGAGAACAATAGCCCCTGTGAATGTTTTTGAGAACAGTGCTGCCTGTGTATAATACAGAGAACAGTTCCTGTGTCCAATATAGCGAACAGCAGATCCTGTGTATAATATAGAGAAATGGAGTCCTTGTGTCTAATATAGAGAGCAGCAGTCCCTGCGTACATTATAGAGAACAGCAGTCGGTGCGTATAATATAGAGAGCATGAGTCACTGTGTCTCATATTGGGAACAGCAGTTCCTATGTCCAATATAGGGAACAACAGTACCTGTGTATAGTGTAGAGGGTAGCAGTCCTTGTGTATAATACAGAGAACAGCAGTCTCTGTGTCTAATATAGAGAGCAGCAGTACCTTTTTTCGAAACAGAGAAAAGCAATCCTTGTGTATAATATGGAGAACAGCAGTCCCTGCGTAGATTATAGAGAATAGCAGTCGGTGTGTTGACACTATATTTATAATATAGTGAACAGCAGTCACTGTGTATAATACAGACAACAGCAGTCCCCGTGACTCATATGGGGAACATCAGTATGATATAGAATCGCTGTGTATAATATGGAGAACAGCCCGTATGTATAATATAGAGAACAACAGTCCTTCTGCCTATTATAGAGAACTTCCGTGCATGTGTATCACATAAAGAACAGCAGTTCGTGTGTCTAATAAAGAGAACAGCAGTTCATGTGTCTAATATAGAGAAAAGCATTCCTGTGATTTATGGAGTACAACAATCCCTGTGTCTAATATAGAAAACAGCAGTTACTGCATACATTAGAGAGAACAGTAATTGCTTAGTATAATATAGAGAACATGAGTCCCTGTATGTAGTACAGAGAATAGCAGTCACTGTGTGTAGAATAGGGAACAGCAGCCACTGTGTAGAAGATAGAGAATAGCAATACCTGTGTATAACACAGAGAACAGAAGTCCCTGTGTATAATATAAGGATCAGCTGTCCCTGTGTCTAATATAGGGAACAACAGTCACTGTGTATGACATAGAGAACAGCAGCACCCGTGTATAATACAGAGAACAGCAGTCGCTGTGTATAATGTAGAGAGCAGCAGTCCCTGTGTATAATATAGAGAACAGCAGTCACTTCCTATAATATATATCACAGTAGTCATTGTGACTGTTCGCAAGGACAGCAGGGTATAGTATAGAGAACAGCAGTCTCTGTATACAATAAACAGAACAGTTGTCCCTGTGTTTAATATAGAGATCAGCAGTCCCTATGAAAATATAGAGAACAGCAGTCACTTTGTATAATGCAGAGAACATGAATCCCCGTGTATAATAAAGAGGACAGCTGTCCCTCTGTATAATATGCAGAGAACAGCAGTACCAGTGTATATTACAGAGAACAGCAGTCCCTGTATCCAGTATAGGGAAAGCTGTCCCTGTGACTAATATAGGGAACAATAGTTAGTTTATTATACACATGGGCTGCTCTTCTCCATATTATATAGAAAACAGCAGTACCTCTGTATAATACATAAAACAGCAGCCTCTGTGTATAATGTAGAGAACAGCAGTCCCTGAGTTTAATGAAGAGAATAGCAATCCCTGTGTATAATATACAGAACAGCCATCCCTGAATACAATGTAGAGAACAGCAGTGCCTGTGTATAATATACAGAACAGCAATCCCTGTGTTCAATGAAGAGAATAGCAATCCCTGTGTATAATATACAGAACAGCCATCCCTGAATACAATGTAGAGAATAGCAGTGCCTGTGTATAATATAGAGAACAGCATTCCCCGTGTTTAATAAAGAAAGGAACAGGCCCTGTCTCTCATATAGGGAACAGCAGTCCCTCTGTGTAATGTAGAGAACAGTAGTCCCTGTGTACAATATAGAGAACAGCAGTCCCTGTGCCTATTTTAGAGAACACCAGTGCCTGTGAATAATATAGGGAACAACATTCCCTGTGTTTAATAAAGAGAGCAGCAGACCCTGTGCTCAGATAGGGAACAGCATTCCCTGTGTCTCATATAAGTCCCTCTGTGTAACATAAAGAACAACACCAGAGACCCGGGTTCAATTCGCGCCTCAAGTGACTGACTGTGTGGAGTTTGCACATTCTCCCTGTGTCTGTGTTGGTTTCCTCGGGTGCTCCGGTTTCGTCCCACAGTTCAAAGATGTGCAGGTTAGGTGAATTGGCCATGCTAAATTTCCCATAGTGTTACGTGCAGGGGTAAATATAGGGGTATGGATGGGTTGCGCTTCAGCGGGTCGGTGTGGACTTGTTGGGCCGAAGGGCCTGTTTCCACACTCTAAGTAATCTAATCTAATCTAATCTGTAATCTAATCACTGTGAATAATATGGAGAACAGCAAAACACTGAGAATAATGTAGAAAACAGCAGACCCTGTTTCTAATGTGGAGAACTGTAGTTCCTGTGTATATGGTAGAGAACAGCCGATCCTCTGTCTCATGTAGAGAGCAGCGGTCCCGGTGTAGAATATAAAGTACAGCTGTCCTTGAGTGACTGCGTAAAATATAGAAAACTGTGGTCATGCGTACGTTGTGCAGAACAGTAGTTTCAACATATAATATAGAGAACAGCAGTTCCAGTGTTTAATAATGAGAACAGCTGTCCCTGTGTTTAATAAACAGAGTAACAGACCCTGTGTCTCAGACAGGGAACAACTATCCCTTTGTATAATATAGAGAACAGCAAACCCTGGGAACAATATAGAAAACAGCTGCCCCTATTTCTAATTATGACAGTAGTGCCAGTATATACTGTAGAGAACAGCAGATCTTGTCTTTCATGTGGAGAACAGCTGTCCCTGACTGTCTGGTAGAGAACTGTGTAAAATGTAGGAAACAGCCGTCCTGCAGATATTGTAGCGGTCAGCAGTCCCTATATATTATGTAGAGAACAGCACTCACTGTGTATAATCTAGATAATGCTTTTAATAAAGAGAACAGCAATCCCTGTGTATAATACAGAGAACAGCAGTCGCTGTGTATAATACAGAGAACACGTATCCCTGGGAGAACAGCAGTCCTTTGGTTGAAGAAGAAAACAGCAGTTCCTGTATATAAGGCACAGAACATTAAGCCCTGTTTTTAATGAAGAGAACAGCCTTCCCTGTGTACGACAAAGAGAATACCAGTGCCTGTGTATACCATAGATGACAGCAGTCTCTGTACACAATACAGAGGACATGAGTCCCTATATAGAACAGGTATCCCTGCGGATAATATAGAGAGCAGCAGTCGCTGTGTATAATATAGAGAACATCAGTCCCTGTGTCTAATTTAGCGAACAGCAGAGCCTGTGAACAGCAGTCCCTGTGCATAATGTAGAAAACAGCAGTCTCTGTTTCTAATGTGGAGAACAGTAGTCCCTGTGTATATTGTAGAGAACAGCAGATCCTGTGTCTCATGTAGAGAACAACAGTCGGTGTATATAATGTGGAGAACAGCTGTCCCTGAGTGTATGGTTGTGAACAGTCGTAACTATGTAAAATGTAAAGGATAGTGGTCCTGCATACATTGTAGGAAAGAGCAGTCCCTGTGTACAGTGCAGAGAACAGCTGTCCCTACATATAATACAGAGAACAGCAGTCCCTGTGGTGTTTAGTAAAGAGATCAGCAATCCCAATGTACGATATCGAGAACAGCAGTCGCTGTGTATAATATAGAGAAGAAATCTGAGAATGTGTTGCTGGAAAAGCGCAGCAGTCAGGCAGCATCCAAGGAACAGGAGATTCAACGTTTCGGGCATAAGCCCTTCTTCAGGAATGACATGTCGTTCGGGCTTATGCCCGAAACGTCGAATTACCTGTTCCTTGGATGCTGCCTGACCTGCTGCGCTTTTCCAGCAACACATTTTCAGCTCTGATCTCCAGCATCTGCAGACCTCACTTTCGCCGATAATATGGAGAACAGCAGTTCTTGTGTCAAATGTACAGAACAACAGTGCCTGTATATAAGAGAGAATAGCAGCCCCTGTGTATAATAAAAGAGTGAACAGCAGTCCCTGTGTATAATTAGAGAACAACAATCCCTGTGTATAATATAGAGAACAGCAATCCCTGTATTTCATACAGAGTGCAGCAGTCACTGTGCATAATATAGAGAACAGCAGTCACTGTGTATAATATAGGGAACACGGGTCCCTGTGTATGTTATAGACAGCAGGAAACCCTGTGTGTAACATAGAGAACAGTAGACCCTGTGTGTCTCATAGGGAACAGCTATCCCTGTGTATAATGTAGAGAACAGCAAACCCTGAGAATAATGTAGAAAACAGCAGTCCCTGTTTCAAATGTGGAGAACAGCAAATCATGTGTCTCATGCAGAACATTCAGTCTCGAACCTTCGGGTGACCATCCTCCAAGGTGGACTTCGGGACAGGCAGCAGACAAAAGCGGCTGAGCAGAGGCTGATAGCTAAGTTCAGTACCCATAGGGACGGCCTCAACCGGGACCTTGGGTTCATGTCACATTACAGGTGATCACCATTGCACTACACAAACACACACACACACACACACACACACTCTCGCATACACAAGGGCATAGGTACACACAACACATACATACACCCACACACTCCCACGCTCACACATGCACCCCCTCACAGACTTAAGACACTCTGCACTCACTACACACACACACACACACACACACTTTCTCACACTCACAACACACACACACACAGAGCTGTACCTGATTGTCTGCACGCATATATTTTGTGGTGTGAATTTGTACTTGCCGAGCTACATTGTATTTTGCTCAAACACTGCATGCATTCATGTAGAACTCTGAACTCAAAAACTGCACGAATTTATGTAAAACTCTGTTATCTCACTTTTTAGATTGGAATCAATCTAAACATCATGGCATAGAGAGAGAACACAGGGGGCCAACACCTTCAATATATTGTCTAGCTGTCACCATTGTTAACAAATAACACGAGAATGCAACTTTAAAAAAAGATTTTGTGATTTATACATGAAAGAAGTGAAACTATCACTGTATTCTAACAGATGAAAGGCTTAACAGACGATCAATTTTTCAATGTATAATTTCAGTTACATCACACTGTAAATTTTTGCTATAAATTCTGTGTTATGATCGAGCCCTCCACTATCACCTGATGAAGGAGTGTTGCTCCGAAAGCTAGTGTGCTTCCAATTAAACCTGTTGGACTATGACCTGGTGTTGTGTGATTTTTAATCATGTAGAAAACAGCAGCCAATGCATTTCATGTAGAGAACAGCTGTTCCTGAGTGTATGGTAGAGAACAGAAGTACCTGTGCAAAATGTAAAGGACAGCGGACCTGCGTACATTGCAGGGAAGAGCAGTCCCTGTGTACAGTGCAGAAACAGCTGTCCCTACATATAATACAGAGAACAGCAGCCCCTGTGTTTAATAAAGAGAACAGCAATCTCAATGTACAATATAGAGAACAGCAGTCGCTGTGTATAATGTAGAGAACGCATTTATATTATATTATAGACAGCAGGAGTCCCTTTGTGTAATATAGAGAACAGCCCTACTTGTGTATAGTATGGAGAACAGCAGTCCCTGTGAATAAAAAAGTGAACAGCACTCTCTGTGTATAATTTAGAGAACAGCAGGGCTTTTGTGTAATATGGAGAACAGCAGTCCTTGTGTCAATTGTACAGAACAACAGTGCCTGTGTATAAGAGAGAACAGTCGCCCCTGTGTACAGTAAAAGAGTGAACAGCAGTCCCTGTGTATAATATAGGATCAGCAGACCATGTGTACAGCATGGAGAACAACCATAGCAGATCATGTGTCTCATGTAGAGAATAGTAGTCCCAGTGTATAATATAGAGTACAGCTACCCCTGATTGTCTGGTAGAGAACAGTAGTCCCTGTGTAAAATGTAGAAAACTGTGGTTCTGCATACAGTGTAGAGAACAGTTGTCCTGACATATAACTTAGAGAACAGCAGTCCCTGTGTATAATATAATACAGAGAGAACGAGCCATTTGGATAAAGAACTGGCTGAAAGATGGTGGAGGAGGGTTGTTTTTCATACTGGAGACCACTGTACACTGGTCACCAGTGGAGTGCCACAAAGATTGGTGCTGGGTCCTTTACTTTTTGACATTTACATAAATGATTTGGATGCGAGCATAAGAGATACAGTCAGTAAATTTGCAGATGACATCAAAATTGGAGGTGTAGTGGACAGCGAAGAGGGTTACCTCAGATTACAACAGGATCTGGACCAGATGGCCAATGGGCTGAGAGGTGGCAGATGGAATTTAATTCAAATAAAAGTGAGGTGCTGCATTTTGGGAAACCAAATCTTAGCAGGACTTATGCATTAATGGTAAGGTCCTCGGAAGTGTTGCTGAACAAAGAAACTTTGGAGTGAAGGTTTATAACTCCTTGAAAGTGGAGTCGCAGGTAGATAGGATAGTGAGGAAGATGTTTGATATGCTTTCCTTTATTGGTCAGAGTATTGAGTACAGGAATTGGGAGGTCATGTTGCGGCTGTACAGGACATTGGTTAGGCCACTATTGGAATATTGCGCAATTCTGGTATCCTTCTTATCAGAAAGATGTTGTGAAACTTGAAAAGTTTCAGAAAAGATTTCCAAGGAAGTTCCCAGGGTTGGAGGATGTTAGCTATAGCGAGAGGCTGAACAGGCTGAGGCCATTTTCCCTGGAGCGTCAGAGGCTGAGTGGTGACCTTATAGAGATTTACAAAATTATAAGGGGCATGGATAAGATAAATAGGCAAAGTCTTTTCCCTGGGGTGGGAGAGTCCAGAACTCGAGGGCATAGGTTTCGGGTGCGAGGGGAAAGATATAAAAGAGACCTAAGGAGCAACTTTTTCACGTAGAGGGCGGTGCGTGTATGGAATGAGCTGCCAGAGGAAGTGGTGGAGGCTGGTACAATTGCAACATTAAAGAGTCATTTGGATGGACATATGAATAGGAAGAATTTGGAGGAATATGAGCCGGGTGCTGGCAGGTGGGGCTAGATTGGGTTGGGATATTTGGTTGGCATGGATGGGTTAGACTGATGGGTCTGTTTCCATGCTGTACATCTCTATGACTCTATGACTCTATAGAGAACAGCAGTCACTGTGTGAATACAGGGAATATGTGTCCCTGTGTATATTTTAGAGAGCAGGAGTCCCTGTGTGTAATTTAGAGAACAGCCTTACCTGTATATTACAGGGAGAACAATGGTCCTTGTGTCTATTACAGAGAACAACAGTCACTTTGCATAATATATTTTTAACAGTAGTCCCTGTGTATAATATCGAGATCAGCAGTCGCTATCTATAATATAGAGAACATTGACCTTGTGTATATTATAGAGAGCAGGGATCCCTCTGTATAATATAGAGAACAGCCTTATCCATGTATATAATATGGAGAACAACATTCCTTGTGAGAATTATACAGAGCAACAGTGCTGATGTATAAAAGAGAACAGCAGTCCCTGTGTATAATATAAAGATCAGCAGACCATGTGTACAATATGGAGAACTGCTATTCTTGTGTATAATGTAGAAAACAACAGTCCCTATGCCTATTTTACAGAACAGCAGTGCCTGGGTGTAATATAGAGAATAACAGTCCCTGTGTCTATTTTAGAGAACACCAGTGCATGTATATAATACAGAGAGCAGCATTCAATGTGTTTAATAACATTAATAACAGCAGACCTTGTAAATCAAATAGTGATCAGCAGTTCTTGTGAATCGGGTAGGGAACAGCTGTTCCTCTGTGGAATATAGAGAACAGCAGTCCTTGAGTTTAATAAAGAGAACAGCAATCCCTGTGTACAATAGAGAGAACGGCAGTCACTGTGTATAATACAGAGGACACGTTTCCCTGTGTATAATATAGAAAACAGCAGTCATTGTGTTTAAATAAAGAGAACGACAATCCCTATGTATAATACAGAGAACAGCAAACCCTGTGAATAATGTAGAAAACAGCAGTTCCTGTTTATAATGTGGAGAACAGTCATCCGTGTTTATTACAGAGAACAGCAGATCCTGTGTCTCATTTAGAGAGCAGCAGTTGATGTATATAATGTAGAGAACAGCTGTCCCTGAGTACATGGTAGAGAACAGTACTATCTGTGTAAAGTGTAGAGAACTGTGGTCCTGCGTACATTTTAAGGAAGTGCAGTCCCTGTGTACAGTGCAGAGAACAGCCGTCCCTACATATAATATAGAGAACAGCAGTCCCTGCAGTTAATAAAGAGAACAGCAGTCCCTGTGTGCAATACAGACAACAGCAGTACATATGTATAATATCCAGAACAGCAGTCCCTCTGCATAATACAAAACAGCAGTCCCTCTGCAAAACACAGAGAACAACAGTCCCTCTGTATAAAACAGAAAACAGCAGTACTCCTGTATGAATCACTGTGTATAATAAAGAGAACATCAACCCCTGTGTGAATTATAGAGAGCAGCAGTCCCTGTGTGTAAGATAGAGAACAGCATGTCCCTCTGTCTATTTTGGAGAACAGCAGTGCCTGTGTATTATATAGAGAACAGCAGATGCTGTGTCCAATATAAAAAACATGAATCCCTGTGTTTAAAAATGAGAACAGTCATCCCTGTGTTCAATATACAGAATATGAGTCAGTGTACAATATAGAGAACAGCTATCCCTGTGTGAATTATAGAGAGCTGCAATCCCTGTGTATAATATAATGAACAGCAGTCACTGTGTCTATCTTCGAGAACAGCAGGCCATGTGAATAGTTTAGAGAATGGCAGTCCCGGAGTATAATATAGAGATCAGAAGATGCTGTGTCCCTGTGTAGAATATAGAGAACAGCAGTTCATATGTATAATATGGAAAAGAGCATTCCCTGCATCTTATATGGAGAACAGCAGTCCGTATGTATTATCTAGAGAACAGCAGTAACTGTCTACAATATAGAGACAAGCACTCTCTCTGTACAATGTCGAGAACAGCAGTCCCTGTGTATAATATAGAGAAGAGCGGATGCTGTGTCCAATATAAAGAACGTGAATCTCTATGTTTAAAAAAGAGAACAGCCGCCCCTGTGTATAAAATAGAGAACACCAGTGTCTATGCATTATATAGAGAACATCAGTCGCTGTGTACAATATAGAGAATATGTGTCATTGTGTATAATATAGAGAACAGCTATCCTTGTGCGTAATATTGAGAACACTGTCCCTGTGTATAATTTAGAGGACAGCAGTCCTGCATCTATTTTAGAGAATTGCAGTGCCTGTGCATAATATAAAAAACAGCATTCCATGTGGACAATACGGAAAACAACAGTCCCTGTGTATAATATAGAGAACACCAGTGTCTGTGTATAATATACAGAACTGCAGTGCCTGTGCATAATATAGAGAACAACAGAGTACAATATAGAGAATATGAATCACTGTGTTCAATGAAGAGAAAAGCCATCCCTGTGTACAATATAGATAATATGTGTCACTGTGTATAATATAGAGAACTGCATTGCCTGTGCGTAATATAGAGAGCAGCAGTCCCTGCATACAATATAGAGGACAGCAGTCCCTGTGTCTGTTTTAGAGAACTGCAGTGCCTGTGCAGAATATAAAGAACAGCAGTCTTGGTGTACAATATGGAGAACAGCAGTCCCTGTGTGTGATTCAGAGAACAGAAGATGCTGTGTCTCATATAAAGAACATGAATCACTGTGTTTAATGAAGAGAACAGCAGTCCCTGTGTCTATTTCAGAGAACAGCAGTGCCTCAGCACTATATAGAGAACAGCATTTTATGTGTAAAATATAGAGAACAGCAGTTCGTTTGTATAATATAGAGAAGAGCATTCCTGTGTCTTATATAGAGAATAGCAGACCATATGCATCATCTAGAAAATAAAGTCCCTGTGTATAATATGGAGAACAGCAGATGCTGTGACTAATATAAAGAATATGAATCCCTGTGTTTAGTAAAGAGAACAGCCAGCCCTGTGTATAATGTAGAGATCACCAGGGTCTGTGTATAATATAGAGAACAGGAGACCCTGTGTACAATATACAAAACAGCAGCCCCTGTGCATAATATAGCCAACAGATGTCCCTCTGTATAATACAGAGAACAGCAGCCCCTGTGTGTAATATCAAGAAACACAGTCAATGTGTACAATGTTGAGAACAGCGGTCACTGTGTATATTATGGAGAAAAGCAATCTCTGCACAATGGCGAGAACAGCTGCCCTGTGTCAATTTCAGAGAACAGCAGTGTTAGTGCATAATATAAAGTCCAGAAGTCCCTGTGTACAATGTAGAGAACTGCAGTCCCTCTGTCTATTTTAGAGAACAGCAGTCCCTGTGGAAAAGATAGAGAACAGAAGATGCTGTGCCTAATAAAATAAACATGAATCCCTGTGTTTAAAAAAGGGAACAGCTGTCCCTGTGTATAACATAGAGTACACCAGTGTCTGTGTATGACACAAAGAACAGCAGTTCCTGTGTACAATATGGAGAATATGAGTCAGTGTGTATAATAATATAGAGAACAGCTACCCCTGTGTGTAATATAGAGAGCAGCAATCCCTGTGTAAAATATAGAGAACAGCAGTCCATATGTATCATCTAGAGAACAGCAGTCACTGTGTATAAGAAAGAGAAAAACAATCTCTGTGTACAATGTCAAGAACTGCAGTCCTTGTGTACAATAAAGAGAACATGAGTCACTGCATATAATATAGAGAACAGCTATCCCTCTGCGTCATACAGAGAGCAGCTGTCCCTCTGTACACTACAGAGAATAGCAGTCCCTTTGTATAATATAGAAATCCGCAGTCCTTGTGTAGAATATTGAGAACAATGGTTCCTCTCTGTAATACAGAGAACAGCAGTCCCTGTGCATGATATATAGAACAGCAGTCCCCGTCTCTGTCTTAGTGAACAGCAGGCCCTGTGTACAATATAGAGAAAATGAGTCACTGTGTATAATATAGAGAACACCTACCCTGGTGTGTAATAGAGAGAGCAGCAGTCCCTGTGACTATCGTCAAGAACAGCAGGCCCTGTGTACAATATAGAGAAGAATAGTTTCTCTGTCTGTTTTAGAGAACAGCAGTGCCTGTGCATTATATGAAGAACAACAGTCCCTGTGTGCAATACAGACAAAAACAGTTCTTATGTACAATGTAGAGAACAGAAGTCTCTCTGTATGATGTAGAAAACAGCAGTCCCTGTGCCTAATATAGTCAAAGGCTGTCCCATTGTATAATACAGAGAACAGCAGTCCCTGTGTATAATATTTAGAAACGCGATCTCTGTGTTCAATGTCGAGAACAGCAGTCCCTGTATTTAATCATGAGAGCAGCAGTCTCTATGTATAATAGAGAAACAGTTGTCCCTGTGTCAATTTCAGAGAACATCAGTGCCTCTGAATAAAATAAAGAACAGCAGTCCCTGTGTACAATATAGGGAATTGCACTTCCTGTGAACAATATAGAGAAAAGCAGTAACTCTGTATAACATAGAGAACAGCAGATGCTGTGTTCAACATAAAGAACATGAATCTCTGTGTTTAATAAAGAGAACAGCCATCCCTGTGTGTAATATACAGAGCAGCAGTCCCTGTGTGAAATGTAGAGAACAGCAGTTCATATGTATAATATAAAGAACAGCAGTTTCTCTGTATAATAGAGAACACCAGTGTCTGTATCTCAGATAGAGAACATAAGTCACTGCGTTTAATATAGAGAAGTTATCTCTGTGTGTAATATTGAGAGCAGTAGTCCCTGTATATAATATAGAGAACAGCAGTCACGGTGTCTAATTCAGAGAACAGCAGTCCCTGTGTACAATATAGAGAACATGAGTCAGTGTGGAAGACATAGAAAACGGCTATCCCTGCACATAACAGCAGTCCCTCTGTCTGATTTAGAGAACAGCAGTGCCTGTGCATTATATGAAGAACAGCAGTCCCTGTGTGCAATACAGACAAAAACAGTTCATATGTATAATATAGAAAACAACAATCCCTGTGTATAATACAGAGAACAGCAGTCCCTGTTTTTTAATAGAGAAGAGCAGACTCTGTGTATAATATAGAGAACAGCAGTCCCCGTGTCTATGTCAGAGAACAGCAGTACATTATGGAGTACAGTGTACATTATAGAGAACAGAAGATGCTGTGAATCATATAAAGAACATGAATGACTGTGTTTAATAAAGAGAACAGCAGCCCCAGTGTATAACATAGAGAACACCAGTGTCTGTGTATAATATAGAAAACAGCAGTACAGCATAGAAAACACTGTGTATAATATGGAGAACAGCTATCCCTGTGTATAATATAGAGAGAAGGAGACCCTGTGTATAATATAGAAAAAGCAGACCCTCTGTTTACTTTAGAGAACAGCAGGCCCTCTGTATAATGTAGTGGTTCTGTTCGCCGAGCTGGAAGTTTTTGTTGCAAACGTTTCGTCCCCTGGCTAGGAGACATCATCAGTGCTGTGGAGCCTCCTGCGAAGCGCTTCTTTGATGTTTCTTCCGGCATTTATAGTGGTCTGTCCTTGCCGCTTCCGGGTGTCAGTTTCAGCTCTCCGCTGTAGTGATTGGTATATTGGGTCCAGGTCGATGTGTCTGTTGATGGAATTTGTGGATGAATGCCATGCCTCTAGGAATTCCCTGGCTGTTCTCTGTCTGGCTTGCCCTATGATAGTAGTGTTTTCCCAATCGAATTCATGTTGCTTGTTGTCTGAGTGTGTGGCTACTAGGGATAGCTGGTCGTGTCGTTTCGTGGCTAGTTGGTGTTCATGTATGCGGGTACACAGGAAAACAACACACACAGACCAAGTCCTAAACTATGGAAGTAACCACGCCAACACACACAAACGAAGCTGCATCAGGACACTATTCAAAAGAGCTACAACACACTGCAGTACACCAGAACTGCGAAAAGAGGAAGAGGAACACCTATACAAGGCATTCGCCAAAAACGGATACCAGCGCAACTTTATCAACAGATGCCTAAGAAATAGACCACGGAACGAGGACATGCCACAACCAAAAGGACTAGTCACACTACCATACATCAGGAGCGTTTCAGAACTGACAGCCAGACTACTGCGACCCCTAGGACTCATAACGGCACACAAACCAACAGCCACGCTCAGACAACAACTTACTAGAACAAAGGAGCCAATACCCAACATGAGCAAAACTAATGTAGTTTATAAAAATACCATGCAAGGACTGCACAAAACACTATATAGGACAAACAGGAAGACACCTAACAATCCGCATACATGAACGCCAACTAGCCACGAAATGACATGACCAGCTATCCCTAGTAGCCACACACTCAGACAACAAGCAACATGAATTCGACTGGGAAAACACTACTATCATAGGGCAAGCCAGACAGAGAACAGCCAGGGAATTCCTAGAGGCATGGCATTCATCCACAAATTCCATCAACAGACACATCGACCTGGACCCAATATACCAATCACTACAGCGGAGAGCTGAAACTGACACCCGGAAGCGGCAAGGACAGACCACTATAAATGCCGGAAGAAACATCAAAGAAGCGCTTCGCAGGAGGCTCCACAGCACTGATGATGTCTCCTAGCCAGGGGACGAAACGTTTGCAACAAAAACTTCCAGCTCGGCGAACAGAACCACTACAACAAGCACCCGAACTACAAATCTTCGCACAAACTTTGAACCTCTGTATAATATAGAGAACTCAAGTGTCTGTGTATAACATAGAGAATAGCAGTCCCAGTGTACAATGTAGCGAATTGAGCACTGTGTATAATACAGAGAACAGCTATCTCTGTGCGCAATACAGAGAACAGCAGTTCCGGTGTATAATATAGAGAACAGCATTGCCTCTGCACAATATAAAGAGCATGACTCCCTGTGTTAAAGAAGAGAGCATCTGTCCCTGTGTATAGTACAGCGAACTCAAGCGTCTGTGTTTCATATAGAGAAAAGCCGACAACAGCAGTCCCTGTATTTAACAATGAGAAGAGCAGTCTCTGTGTATAATATAGAGAAAATCACTCTCTGTGTAAAATGTAAAGAACATCAGTCCCTGTGTCTCATATGGAGAACATGAATCCCTGTGATTAATAAAGAGAAAGGCTGCCCCTGTATACAATACAGAGAATACCAATGACTGTGTATAATATAGAGAACACGACTCACTGTATATAATATAAAGAACAGCTATCCCTGTGAGCAATGTAGAGAACAGCAGGCCCTGTGTGCAATATAGAGAACAGCAGTCCCTCTGTCTATTTTAGAGAACAGCAGTACCTGTGTATTATATAAAGAACAGCAGTCCCTGTGTGCAATATCAACAACAGCAATTCATATATTATATAGTGAACAGCAGTCCCTCTGTAAAGTACGGAAAACATCAGTCTCTGTGTATAATATAGGGTAAAGCAGTCTCTGTGTAACCGCTGAGAACAGATTTCCCTGTGTTTAATAATGAGATCAGCAGTCTCTGTGCATAATATAGAGAACAGCAGACCCCGTGTCTCTTTCAGAGTACATCAGTGCCTGTGAATAATATACAGAACTGCAGGCCTGTGAATAATATACAGAACTGCAGGTACAATAGGGTTAACAAGCAGTCCCTGTATATAATATAGAGAACATCTATCCCTGTGTGTAATATAGAGAGCAGCAGACCCTATGTATAATATACAGAACATAAGTCCCTGTGTACTTTATAGAGAACTGCATTGCCTATGCACAATATAAAGAACAGCAGTCCCTGTGTAAAATATAGAGAACAGCAGTTCATGCAGAAATATAGAGAAGAGCATTCTCTGTCTTATATAGAGAACTGCAGTATAATGTGGAGGACAGCAGTCCCTGTGTACATTGTGGAGAACAGCAGATCCTGGGTCGCATGTAGAGAACACAAGTTGATACGTATAATGTAGAGAACATTAGTCCCTGTGAAAAATGTTGAGAACGCAGTCATGCATACATTGTAGGGAAGAGCAGTCCCTATGTACAGTGTTGAGAACAGCCATCCCTACATATAATACTGAGAACAGCAGTCCCTGAATTTAATAAAGAGAACAGCAATCCCTGTGTATAACATAGAGAACAGCAATCACTGTGTATAATATAGAGAACACTTGTCTCTGTGTATGTCATAGAGAGCAGCTGTCCATGTGTATAATACAGAAACAGCAGTCTCTTGTGTCCCTGTCTATATTATAGAGAGCAGGAGTCCCTGTGTGCAATATAGAGATCAGCAGTCCTTGTGTCTTATATCGGGAACAGCAGTCCCTCTGTGTAATATAGAGAACAGCAGTCCTGTTTCTAATGTGGAGAACAGTAGTCCCTGTGTATATTGTAGAGAACAGCAGATCTGTGTCTCATGTAGAGAACAGCAATCCCAGTGTATAATATAGAGAACATATGTCTCTGTGTATAATATAGAGAACATGTGTCCCTGTGTATATTATAGAGAGCAGGAGTCTCTGTGTGGAATATAGAGAACAGCCTGAGCTGTGTATAATATGGAGAACAGCAGTCCTTGTGTATATATAGAGGACAACTGTGCCCATGTATAAGAGAGAACAACAGTCTCTGTGTACAATACAGAGAGCAGCAGCTCTGTGCACAACATAGAGAACAGCAGTCATTGTGTTTAATAATGAGAACAGCAGTCCATAGGTATAATCTAGAGAAAAGCACTCTCTGTGTACAATGCCGAGAACAGCAGTCCCTTTGCATGATGTAAAGAACAGCAGGTCCTGTGTACAATATAGACAACAGCAGTTCAGTATAATGTAGAGAACAGCAGTCACTGTGTCTAGTAAAAAGAACATGACTCCCTGTGTTTAAAGAAGAGAACAGCCATCCCTGTGTATAATATAGAAAACACAAGTGACTGTGTATTATATAGAGAACAGTAGTCCCTGTGTACACTGTTGGGAATATGAGTCAATGCTTAAAATATAGAGAACTGCTGTCGCTGTGTCCACTATAGAGAATATGAGTCACTGTGTATAATATAGAGTATAGCTGTCCCTGCGCATAATATAGAGAGCAGCAATCACTGTGTGCACAATATAAAGAACAACAGTTCCTGTGTAAAATATGGAGATCAGCAGTGCCTGTACACAATAAAAAGAACAGCAGTCCCTGTGTAAAATATAGAGAACAGCAGTTCATATGTATAATATAGAGAAGATGTGTCCTTTATAGAGAATAGCAGTCACAGTGATCATATGGAGAAAAGCACTCTGTATAATGTCGAGAGTTTCTGTGTATAATATAGAGAACAGCAGTCCCTGTGTACAATATAAAGAACATGAGTCACTGTGTATAATATAGAGAATAGCTTTCCCTGTGTGTAATATAGAGAGCAGCAGTCCCTGTCTATAATATAGAGAACAACAGTCCCTGCGACTATTTTAGAGAATAGCAGGCCCTGTGTTTAATAAAGAGAACAACAGTCCCTCTGTATAATAATGAAAACAGCAGTTCCTGTGTATAATAAAGTGAACAGCAGTCCCTCTGTATAAACAGAGTACAGCGGTCCCTGTGCATAATATAGACAAAAGCAGTCTCTATGTACAATGCCAAAAATAGCACTCCCTGTGTATAATATACAGAACAGAAGATGCTGTGTCTAATATAAAGAACATAAATCCCTGCGATAAAGAAAGAGAATATCCATCACTCTGTATAATATAGAGAACAACTATCCCTGTGTGTAATATAGAGAGCTACAGGCCCTGTATAATATAGAGAACAACAGACCCTGTGTCTATTTTAGAGAACAGCTGTCCCTGTGTATAATATAGAGAATACCAGTTGTTGTGGTTCTGTTCACCGAGTTGGGAATTTGCGTTGCAGATGTTTCGTCCCCTGTCTAGGTGACATCCTCAGTGCTTGGGAGCCTCCTGTGAAGCGCTTCTGTGATCTTTGTGCCGGCATTTGTAGTGGTTTGAATCTGCCGCTTCCAGTTGTCAGTTCCAGCTGCCCGCTGCAGTGGTCGGTATATTGAGTCCAGGTCGATGTGCTTATTGATTGAATCTGTGGATGAGTGCCATGCCTCTAGGAATTCCCTGGCTGTTCTCTGTTTGGCTTGTCCTATAATAGTAGTGTTGTCCCAGTCAAATTCATGTTGCTGGTCATCTGCATGTGTGGCTACTAAGGATAGCCGGTCATGTCGTTTCGTGGCTAGTTGGTGTTCATGGATGCGGATCGTTAGCTGTCTTCCTGTTTGTCCTATGTTGTGTTTTGTGCAGTCCTTGCATGGGATTTTGTGCACTACATTGGTTTTCCTCATGCTGGGTATTGGGTCCTTCGTTCTGGTGAGTTGTTGTCTGAGCGTGGCTGTTGGTTTGTGTGCTGTTATGAGTTCTAGTGGTTGCAGTAGTCTGGCTGTCAGTTCGGAAATGCTCTTGATGTATGGTAGTGTGGCTAGTCCTTTGGGTTGCGGCATGTCCTCATTCCATTCTGTTTACCTTAGGCATCTGTTGAAATTGCGCGGGTATCCGTTTTTGGCGAATACATTGTATAGGTGTTCTTCTTCCTCTTCATAATGTACAGAGGCATTGCTGTTCTCTATCTCATATGCAGAGACTAGTGTCCTCGACAATGTATGGAGGTACTGCTCCACATTGCACACATGGACTGCTCTTTTCTACATTGTACACAGTGACTGCTGTTCTCTGCATTGTGCACAGGGACTGCTGTTCTCTGTAGTATACACAGGAACTGTTCTGTATGGGATACACATGAACTGCTGATTTCTGTATTTACTGCTATTCACTACATTATACATAGGGACTGCTGTGGAATAGAGCTGTTCTCTGTTTTGTACACAGGACTGCTGCTCTCTTTCATGAACTCAGGGGCTGCTGTACTCTATATTACACACAGTTTCTCCTGTTCTCTATAGTGAAAAGACGGACTGTTGTTCTTGATATTATACACGGGGATTCCTGTTCTCAACAATATAAACAAGGACTAGTGTTCTCCACATTGTACACAGGAACTGTTATTTTATATATTACACAGGGATTGCTGTTCCCTATATAGAGAATAGCAATCCCTGTGGATCATGTCGAAAACAGCAGTCTACATGTATAATCTGTAGAACAGTTGTTCTTGCATATATTGCAGAGAACAGCAGTCCCTGCATCTCATGTAGAGAACAGCAGTCCCTGAGTGTATTGTAGAGGACAGCAGATCCTGTATGTCATGTGCAGAACAGCAGTCCCTGTATGTATTGTAGAGGACAGCAGATCCTGTATGTCATGTGCAGAACAGCAGCCCTTGTGTATAATATGGAGAATAACTGCCCCTATGTATAACATAGAGAACAGTAGACTCTGCATTCACAGCAGAGAATAGCAGTCACAGAACACAATGTAGAGAACAGCAGCATGTGTGCAATGTGTGAACAGCAGTGCCTGTGTACAGTGTAGAGAGCAACAATCCCTTCACATAATATAGCAAATAGCAGTCCATGTATTTAAGAAAAAGAATAGCAGTCCCTCCATATAATATAGAGAGCAGCAGTCCCTGTGTGAATAAAGAGAACAGCAATCCATGTGTAAAATATAGAGAACAACAATCCCCGTATTTCAGAAAGAGGTGAACAGTACCTGCATATAATATAGAGAACAGCATTCACTGTGTACAATATAGAGAACATGTGTCCCGGTGTATACTGTAGAGAGCAGGAGTTCACGTGTGTAATATAGAGAAGAACCTTACTTGTGTATAATATGGAGAACAGCACTCTTTATGTCTACAATAGAGGACAACAGTGCCCGTGAATAAGAGAGCACAGCAGCCCCTCTGTACAATATGGAGAACAGCAGCCCTGTGCATAATATAGAAAACAGAAGACCCTATGTATAATACATATAAATATAGAAAACAGCAGTCCGTGTGTTTAATAATGAGAACAGCAGTCCCTGTGTCTAATATAGAAAACAGCAGTCACTGTGCATAATATATAGAACAACAGTCCCTGTGTTTAAGAAAGAGAGCAGCAGTCCCTGTGTTTAATACAGAGAACAGCAATCCCTGTGTCTCATTTAGGGAACAGCAGTCTCTGAGTCGAATATAGAGAACAGCCGTCTCTGTGCATAATATGTAGAACAGCAGTGCTCTATAATATAGAGAATACCAAACTCAGTGAGTAACGTAGAATACAGCAGCCCCTTTTTATAGTGTGGAGAATAGTAGTCTGTGTGAATATTTTGGAGAACAACAGATCCTGTGTCTCATGTAGAGAACAATTGTCCCTGAGTGTATGGTAATGAACAGTTGTCCCTGCGTAAAATGTAGAGAACAGTGGTCCTGCATACATTGTAGGGAAGAGCCGTCCCTGTGTACAGTGTAGAGAACAGCAATCCCTTCATAAAGTATAGAGAACAACAGTCCATATATTTAATAAAAAGAACAGCAGTCCCTGTTTATAGCATAGAGAATAGCAGTCTCTGTGATTCATAAAGGGAACAGCAATCCGTGTGTATCGTGTAGAGAACAGTAGTCGCTGTGTATAATACAGAGAACACGTGTCCCTGTGTATATTATAAAGAGCAGGTGTCCCTCTGTGCAATATAGAGAACAGCCTTACCTATATATAAAATGGAGTATAGCAGTCCTTGTGTCAATTATACAGAACAGCAGTGCCTGTGTATAAGTGAGAACAGCAATCCCTGTGTACAATAGAGAGAACTGCAGTCCCTGTGTATAAAAAAGTGAACAGCATACTCTGTGCATAATGTTGACAGCAGCAATCTCTGTGTCTCATGTAGCGAACAGCAGTTCCTATGTCTAATCTCAGGAACAGCAGTCCATGTGTAGAGAAAACAGAGAACAACAATCCCCGCGTTTAATGTTGGGAACAGCAGTTTCCATGGCGAACAGCAATCCCTGTGTCTAGCACATAAAATAGCATTCCCTGTGTATAATGGAGAGAACAGCAATCCCTGTTTCTCATGTAGGGAGCAGCAGCTCCTGTGTATAATATTAAAAATAACATTCCCTGAGTCTCATGTAAGGAACAGCCGTTCCTGTGTATAATGTAGAGAACAGCAGTCTCTCTGTACACTATACAGAACAGCATATTCTCTATATGTACCTGTCTATATTCCACAAAACAGCCATACCTCTGTACAATACAGAGATCTACAGTCTCTGTGTATCACATAGAGAACAACAATCCCTGTTGTATAATATAGAGAACAGTAGTCCCAGCGCACAATGCAGAGAACAGCAGTAACTGCGTACAATGGAAACCAGCAGTCCATGTGTGCAGCACAGAGAACAGCAGTGCCTCAGTACATGGTGGAGAGCAGTAATCTCTGAGTATAATATAGAGAACAGCAGTGCCTGTGTATGATAGAAAGAACAACAGTCTCTGTGTTTATTACACAGAAAAGGAGTCCTGAGTATACTATAGAGAACAGCAGTCCCTATGTCTGTTATAGAGAACAGTAGTCCCTGTGTATAATGTAGAGAAGAGCAGTCCCTGAATATAATATAGAGAACAGCAGTTCCTGTATATGTTATACAGAATGGTAGTCCCTATATCTAATTTAGAAAACAGCTGTTCCTGTATCTATTAGACAGAACAACAGTCGCTATGTATAATATAGAGAACTGCAATCCCACAGTACAATACAGAGATGAGCAGTCCCTGTGTATAACACAGAGAACAGCAAGTCTCTAAGTATAAAATAGAGAATAGCAGTCTCTGCGCACATGCAGAGAACAGCAGTAACTGTGTACAATGTTGAGACCATCAGCCCATGTGTACAACATAGAGAACAACAGTGCCTATGTTCATTGTAGGGGACAAGAGTCACTGTGTATTATATAGTGATCAGCCATCTGTGAGTATGATATAGAGAACAGCAGTCTCTGTGTCTATTATAGAGAACATCAGTCCCCATGTATAATACAGTGAACAGCAGTCCTTGTGCATAATAGAGAGAACATCAATCCATGTGCACAACGGAAAGAACACCAGTCCCTGTGTCTAATATGGAGAACAACAGTCCCAATCTATAAGCTGGAGTCTCTGTGTATAATATAGAGAGCAGCAGTCGCTGTGTACAATAAAGAGAACGCCAGTGCCTGTGTAAAATATAGAAAACAGCAGTCCCTGTGCACAATATCTAGAACATGAGTCACTGTGTACAATATAGGAAACAGGTATCCCTGTGTATAATGTAGAGAGCAGCAGTCCCTGTGTATAATACAGAGAACAGCTGTCCCTGTGTTTAATAAAGAGAGCAGCAATCCCTCTGTTTAAGACAGAGAACAGCAGTCGCTGTGTCTCATAAAGGGAACAGCAGTCCCTTTGTCTAATATGGTGAACAGCAGCCCCAGTGTATAAGATAGAGTCCCTGTATATGATATAGAGAACAACAGTCTCTGTGCAAAATACAGAACTTGAATCCCCTGTGTATAATAGAGAGGACTGTCAACCCTGTGTATAATAAAGAGAACACCAGTGCTTGTGTACAATATAGAAAACAGCAGTCCCTGTGCACAAAATAGAGAACATGAGTCACTGTGTACAATATAGAAAACAGGTATCCCTATGTATAATATAGAGAGCAGCTGTCCCTGTGTATACTACAGAGAACAGCAGTCCCTGTGCATAATATAATGAACAGTAGTCACAATATAGAGAACAGTTGTCCCTGTGTTTAATAAAAAGAGCAGCAATCCCTCTGTTTAATATAGAGAGCAGCAGTCACTGTGTAAAATATAGAGAACAGCAAACCCTGTGAATAATGTAGAAAACAACAGTCTCTGTTTATAATATGGAGACCAGTAGTCCCTGTGTATGTTGTGGAGAAGAGCAGAACCTGTGTCTCTTGTGAAGAACAGCAGTCTCTATGTGTAATGTAGAGAACAGCTGTCCCTGAGTGTACGGTAGAGAACGGTAGTCCCTGTGTAAAGTGTAGAAAACAACAGTCCTGCAAACATTTTCGGGAAGATCAGTCCATATATACTCTGTGGAGAAAAGGAGTCCTACATATAATATAAGAGAACAGCAGTAACTGTCTTTAATAAAGAGAACAGCAATCCCTGTGTATAATATAGAACAGCAGTCCCCGTGTTTCATACAGAGAACAACAGTTGCTGTGTATAATATAGAGAACACGTGTCCCTGTGTATATTATAGAGAGCAGGAATTCCTCTGCGTAATACAGAGAACAGCCTTCCCTGTGTGTAATATGGGGAACAACAGTACTTCTGTCAATTATATAAAACAACAATGTCCGTGTATAAGAGAGAACAGCACTCTCTGTCTATTGCACAGAACAGCATTCCCAATGTATAAAATAAGAAACAGCAGTCCCTGCACAGCAGAGCCTGTGTACATTGTAGAGGACAGCTGGCCTTGTGTCTATTATAGAGAACGTCAGTCCCAATGTACAACATGGAGAACAACAATCCCTGTGTATAATATAAACAACACCAGTGCCTGTGTATAATATAGAAAACAACAGTCCCTGTGTATAATATAGAGAACAGCAGTGCCGGTGCATAATGTAAAGAACAGCAGTCACTGTGTACAACCTGGAGAACAGCTGTCCCTGTGTATTATATCGAGAACATGAGTAACTGTGTATAAAATAGAGAACAGCTATCAATGTGCACAATATAAAGAATAGCAGTGCCTGTATCTAATATAGAGCACAGCAGTCTCTGTGTACAATATGGAAAACAGCAGTCCCTGTGCATAATACAGAGAACAGCATTCCCTGTGTTTAATAAAGAGAGCAGCAGACTCTGTATATAATATAGAGAATAGCAGTCCCTGTTTCTTATATAGGGAACGGCAGTCCCTGTGTGTAACAAAGAGAATAGCAGTCACTGTGTATAATATGGAAAACAGCAAACACTGAGGCAGTTCCTGATTCTAATGTGGAGAAAAGCAATACCAGTGTATAATATAGAGAACAGCAGTTTGAATGTCTAGTAGAGAACAGAAGTCCATGAGTAAAATGTAGAGACCAGCAGTCCTGCGTACATTGTGGAGAACAGCAGTCCCTGTTTCTAAAGAGGAGAACATTAGTCCCTGTGTATACTGTGGAGAACAGCAGATCCCGTGTCTCATGTAGAGAGCAGCTGTGCCAGTGGATAATAGAGAGAACAGCTCTCCCTGAGTGTCTGGTTGAGAACAGTAGTCCCAATGTAACACGTAGAAAAATGTGTTTCTACGGACATTCTATAGTACAGCAGTCCTACATATAATACAGAGACCAGCAGTCCCAGTGCAGTGCCTGTGTGTATTCTGGAGAATGGCAGTCCCTGTGCAGAACATAGAGAATAGTTGTCCCTATGTATCATACAGAGAACAGCAGTCACTTTGTGAAATGTAGAGAACGTGTGTGTGTGTGTGTGTGTGTGTGTGTGTGTATGTGTGTATAATAGAGACCAGCTGTTACTGTTTATAACATATAGAACAGTAGTCTCTGTGTCTCATGTTTTGAACAGCATTCCCTGTGTCTAATAACAACTGTCACTGTTTATAATATAGTGGAAAGAACTCCTTATGTATAATATAGAGAACAGCAGTCCCTGTGTTGAATAAAGAGAACTTCAGTCCCTGTGTTGAATAAAGAGAACAGCAGTCCCTGTGTTTAATGAAGTGAACAGCTGTCCTCTGTATAATATACAGAACAACAGTCTCGAGAAGGGGACTGCTTGTGCATAATGTAGAGGACATCGGTCTCTGTGTCTCATATAGGGAACAGCTGTCCCAGTGTCTAATATAGGCAACAATTGTCAAGTGTAAAATAAAGAGAATAGCTGTACCTGTGTATAATATAGACAACAGCAGTCCTTGTGTCTAATACAGAGGACAGCAGTCCAAATTTATCATCGAGAGAAATGCACTCTCTGTGTACAGTGTTGAGAACAGCAGTCCTTGTACTGTTTTCTAACAGCAGTCCCTCTGTGTATTTGAGAAAAGTAGTGCCTGTGTATTATATAAAGAACAGCAGTACGTAATATAGACAACGGCAGTTCTGTTGAGCACAGCAGTCCTGTTGTATGAGACAGGGAACAGCAGTCCCTGTGTACAATATGGTGAACACCAGACCCTGTAAAAAATATAGAGGACAGCAGATGCTTTGTCTAATACAAAAAAATGAATCCCTGTGATTAATAAAGAAATCAGTGATTCTTGTGTATAAAGTAGAGAACAGCAGTCCAACTGTATAATACAGAAAACAGCAGTCCATGGGTATAATATGGAGAAAAGCAGTCCTGTGTATAATATAGAGAACAGCAGTCCCTGTGCATAATACAGAGAACAGCATTCCCTGTGTTTAATAAAGAGGGCAGCAGACTCTGTATATAATATAGAGAATAACAGTCCCTGTGTCTCATATAGGGAACATCAGTCCCTGTGTGTAACAAAGAGAATAGCAGTCACTGTGTATAATATGGAAAACAGCAAACACTGAGAATAACGTGGCAGTTCCTGATTCTAATGTGGAGAACAGCAGTGCCAGTGTATAATATAGAGAACAGCTGTTTGAGTGTCTAGTAGGGAACAAAAGTCCATGTGTAAAATGTAGAGACCAGCAGTCCTGCATACATTGGGGAGAACAGCAGTCCCTGTTCCTAAAGTGGAGAACAGTAGTCCATGTGTATACTGTGGAGAACAGCAAATCCCGTGTCTCATGTAGAGAACAGCTGTGCCAGTGCATAATAGAGAGAACAGCTCTCCCTGAGTGTCTGGTAGAGAACAGTAGTCCCAAAGTAACACGTAGAAAAATGCGTTTCTGCAGACATTCTATAGTACAGCAGTCCTACACATAATAGAGAGACCAGCAGTCCCAGTGCAGTGCCTGTGTGTATTCTGGAGAATGGCAGTCCCTGTGCATAACATAGAGAATAGTTGTCCCTATGTATCATGCAGAGAACAGCAGTCACTTTGTGAAATGTAGAGAACGTGTGTGTGTGTGTATAATAGAGACCAGCTGTTACTGTTTATAACATACAGAACAATAGTCCCTGTGTCTCATATTGGGAACAGCAATCCCTGTGTCTAATATAGAGAATAACTGTCACTGTGTATAATAAAGAGGAAAGAACTCCTTATGTATAATGTAGAGAACATCAGTCCCTGTGTTGAATAAAGAGAACAGCAGTCCCTGTGTTTAATAAAGAGAACAGCAGTCCTGTGTATAATATACAGAACAACAGTTTCAGTGGTTATTTTCGAGAACGGGACTGCCTGTGCATAATGTAGAGAACATCAGTCTCTGGGTCTCATACAGGGAACAGCTGTCCCGGTGTCTAATATAGGCAACGACTGTCAAGTGTAAAGACAACAGCAGTCCCTGTGTCTAATACAGAGGACAGCAATCCAAATTTATCATCAAGAGAAATGCACTCTCTGTGTACAGTGTTGAGAACAGCAGTCCCTGTGTATAATATAGAGAACAGCAGTCCCTCTGTGTATTTGAGAATAGTAGTGCCTGTGCATTATATAAAAAACAGCAGTCCCTGTGTATAATATAGACAATAACAGTTCATATGTATAATATAGAGAACAGCAGTCCTGTTGTATGAAACAGGGAACAGCAGTCCCTGTATACAATATGGTGAATACATGACACTGTGAAAAATATAGAGAACAGCAGATGCTGTGTCTAATACAAAAAAGATCCCTGTGTTTAATAAAGAAATCAGTGATTCTTGTGTATAACATAGAGAACAGCAGTCCAACTTTGTAATACAGAAAACAGCTGTCCATGTGTATAATATAGAGAAAAGCAGTCCTGCGTATAATATAGAGAACAGCAGTCCCTGTGTCTAACACAGGGAACAACATTCACTGGGAATAATGTAGAGAATAGCTGTACCTGTACACAATATAGCCAACAGCAGTCCCTATATCTAATATCGAGGACAGCTGTCCAGATGTGTATTTCAGAGAAAAGCACTCTCTGTGTACAGTGTCAAGAACAGCAACCCCTGTGTATCATACGGAAAACAGAACTTTCTGTATATAATATATACAAGCAGTCTCCTTGTCAATTTCAGAGAAGTGTAGTGCTTGTGTATAATATAAACAACAACAGTCCCTTTGTACAATATGGGGAACAGCAGTTCATATGTATTATCCAGAGAATAGCAGTCACTGTGTATAATTTAGATAAAAACACTCTCTGTGCACAATGTTGAGAACACCAGTCCCTGTGTATAATATAGAGAACAGCAGATGATGTGAATAATATGAAGAACATGCATCACTGTGTTTAAAAAAGAGAACAGCTGTCACTGTGTATAATATGGCGAACACTGGTGTTTGTGTATAATATAGAGAACAGCAGTCCCTATATACAATATAAAGGACATAAGTCATTGTGTATAATATAGAGACAAGCCATTCCTGTGTGTAATATAGAGAGTAGCAGACTCTGTGTATAATGTAGAGAACTGCAGTCCATCTGTATAATACAGAAAATAGCAGTCCCTTTGTGCAATATAGAGAAAAGCAGTTCTGTGTGTAATATAGAGAACAGCAGTCCAAATGCATCATCTAAAGAAAAGCACTCTCTGTGTGCAATGTCGAAAACAGCAGTCCCTGTGTATAATATCGAGAACAGCAGTCCCTTTTTATATTTGACAACAGTAGTGCCTGTGCATTATATAAAGAACAGCAGTCCCTGTACGTAATATAGACAACAGCAGTTCATATGTATAATATAGAGAACAGCAGGCCCGCTGTATGAGACAGAGAACAGCAGTCCCTGTGTACAATATGGTGAACACCAGACCCTGTGAATAATATAAAGTTCAGCAGATGCTGTGTCTATACAAAAAAAATGAATTCCTCTGTTTAATAAAGATAACAGTGATCCTTGTGTATAATATAGAGAACAGCAGTCCAACTGTATAATACAGAAAACAGCAGTCCCTGTGTATAATATAGAGAACAGCAGTCCCTGTTTCTAATACAACATTCATTGGGAATAATAGCTGTACCTGTGTATAATATAGACAACAGTAGTCCCTAATATCAAGGACAGCTATCCAGATGTGTAATCCAACGGAAAGCACTCTCTGTGTACAGTGTCGAGACCAGCAGCCCCTGTGATTCATACGGAAAACAGCAGTTTCTGTATATAATAAATAGAACAGCAGTCTCTGTGTCAATTTCAAAGAACTGCAGTGCCTGTGCATAATATAAACAACAGAAGTCCCTATGTACAATATGGGGAACAGCAGTCCCTGTGTATAATGTGGAGAACAGAAGATGCTGTGTCTAATATAAAGAACACGAATCCCTGTGTTAAGTGAATAGGACAGCTGTCCCTGTGTACAATATAGAGAATATGTGTTACTGTATGTACTATAGAGAACAGTTATCCCTGTGCAAAATATAGAGAACAGCAGTTCATATGTATTATCCAGAGAACACTAGTCCCTGTGTATAATATAGAGAACAGCAGATGATGTGAATCATATAAAGATTATAGAGAGCAGAAGTCCCTCTGTGTAACATAGAGAACAGCATTACCTGTGTAAAATATGGAGAACAGCATTCCTTATGTTAATTATACAGAACAACAGCACCCATACAAGAGAGAACAGCAGCCCCTGTATACAATATAGCGAACAGCAGTCCCTGTGTATAAAAAAGTGAACAGAAGAGCCTTTGTACAATATGAAGAACAGTGATCCCTGTGTATATTATAGAGAACAGTCACTGTGTCTGTTTTAGAGAACAGCAGGGCCTGTGCATAATACAGAGATCTGCAGACCCTGTGCACAATATGGAGAACAGCTATCCCTCTATTTTAGAGAATGGCATTGCCTGTACATTTTGTAAAGAACAGCAGTTCCTGTGTGCAATATTGAAAACAGCAGTTCATGTGTATAATATAGAGAACAACAGTCCCTCTGTTTCATACAGAAAACAGCAGTCTCTTTGAATGATATAAAGAACAGCAATCCCTCTGTATAATACAGTGAGCAGCAATCCCTGTGTATAAGAAAGTGAACAGCAGTTTCTGTGATTATTTTCAAGAACAACACTGCCTATGCATCATGTAGGGAACAGTGGTCTCTGTGTCTCCTGTTGGAAACAGCAGTCCCTGTGTCCAATATAGGGAACAACAGTCACTGTGTATAATATAGAGAACACCAGTGTCTGTGTCTAATATAGAGAACAGCAGTCCCTGTGCACAGTATAGAGAATATGCGTCACTGTGTATAATATAGAGAACAGCTATCCCTGTTTGGCATATAGAGAGCAGCAGTCGCTGTGTATAATATCGAGAACAGCAGGCCCTGTGTACAATATAGTCAAAAGCAATCCCTCTGTCTATTTTAGAGAACAGCAGTGCTTATAAAGAACTGCAGTCCCTCTGTGTAATACACAGAACAGCAGTTCCTGTGTATAATATAGAGAAAAGCAGTCCCTATGTATAATATAGAGAACAGCAGTCCTGTTTATAATTTAGAGAACAGCAGTTTCTGTGATTATTTTCGAGAACACCACTGCCTGTGTATAATATAGAGAAAAGCAGTCCCTATGTATAATATAGAGAACAGCAGTCCTGTTTATAATTTAGAGAACAGCAGTTTCTGTGATTATTTTCGAGAACACCACTGCCTGTGTATAATATAGAGAACAGCAGTCCTGTTTATAATTTAGAGAACAGCAGTTTCTGTGATTATTTTCGAGAACACCACTGCCTGTGTGTAATATAGAGAACAGCAGTCCCTCTGTATAATACAGAGAACAGCAGTCACTATGTATAATATAGAGAAAAGCAGTCTCTGTGTGCAATGTCCAGAACAGCAGTCCCTCTCCTTAATAAAGAGATCAGCAGTGTCTGTGATTATTTTCGTGAAGAGCACTACTTGTGTAAAGTATAGAGAACAGCAGACTCTGTGTCTCATATGGAATACAGCGGCCCCTGTATATAATATAGAGAATAGCTGTACCTCTGTATAATATAGACAACAGCAGTCCCTGTGTCTAATATGGAGGACAGCAGTCCATACGTATAATCTAGAAAAAAGCACTCTCTGTGTACAATGACGAGAACAGTAGTCCTTGTGTGTAATATGGATAACAGCAGATGCTGAGACTAATATAAAAAACATGAATCCCTGTGTTTAATAAAGAAGATAGCTGCCCCTGTGAATAATATAGAGAACACGAATGTCCGTGTATAATATAGAGAACAGCAGTCCCTATGTAGACAACAGACAATAGGGGCAGGAGTAGGTCATTCTGCCCTTCAAGACTGCACCACCATGAATTATAATCATGACTGATCATCCTCAATCAGTCTCCTGTTCCTGCCTTATCGCCATAACCCTTGATTCCATTATCCTTGAGAGGTCTATCCAACTCTTTCTTAAACGAATCCAGAGACTGGGCCTACACTGCCTTCTGGGGCAGAGCATTCCACACACCCACCACTCTGGGTGGAGAGGTTTCTCCTCATCTCTGTCCTAAATGGCCTACCCCTTATTTTTAAGCTGTGTCCTCTGGTTTGGGACTCACCCATAAGCGGAAACATGTTTCCTGCCTCCAGAGTGTCCACTTCTTTAATAATCTTATACGTCTCAATCAGATCCCCTCTCAGTCTTCTAAACTCAAGGGTATACAAACCCAGTCGCTCCAATCTTACAAAGTAAGATGGTCCCGCCATTCCAGGAATCGACCTCATGAACCAAGCTGCACTTCCTCAATAGCCAGATTGTCTTTCCTCAAATTTGGAGACCAGAACTGCACACAATATTTCATGTTCTCACCAGGGTCCTGTACAGCTGCAGAAGAATCTCTTTGCTTCTATACTCAATCCCTCTTGTTATGAAGGCCAGCATGCTATTAGCTTTCTTCACTACCTGCTGTACCTGCACGCTTGCGTTCATTGACTGGTGTACAAGAACACCCAGATGTCTTTGTACTGCCCCTTTACCTAACTTGACTCCGTTTAGGTAGTAATCTGCCTTTCTGTTCTTGGCACCAAAGTGGATAACCATACATTTATCCACATTAAACTGCACCTGCCATGCATCTGTCCACTCACCTAACCTGTCCAGGTCACTCTGTAATCTCCTAACATCCTCCTCACATTTCACCTTGCCAACCAGCTTTGTATCATCAGCAAATTTGCTAATGTTACTATTAATACCATCTTCTATATCATTAATATACATTGTAAAAAGCTGGATCCCTGCAGTACCCGCCAGCCATTCCGAAAGTTTTATCATTACTCTTTGTTTCCTGTCAACCAACCAATTTTCAATCCAAGTCAGTACTTTGCCCCCAATACCATGCGCCTTAATTTTGTTCACTAACCTCCTATGTGGGACTTTATCAAAGGCTTTCTGAAAGTCCAAATACACTATATCCACTGGATCTCCCTTGTCCATCTTCAGAGTTACATCCTCAAACAATTCCAGAAGATTAGTCAAGTATGATTGCCCTTTCATAAATCCATGCTGACTCTGATCTATCTTGTTACTGCTATCCAGATGTGTCGTAATTTCATCCTTTATAATTGACTCTAGCATCTTTCCCACCACTGAGGTCAGACTAACTGGTCTATAATTTCCTGCTTTCTCTCTCGCTCCTTTCTTAAAGGGTAGTACAACATCCAATCAAACTCTGGAAAAGAAAATCACCAACACATCCATTTTCAAGATAGAGAATATGAGTCACTGCGTATAATATGGAGAACAGCTATCTCTGTGTGCAATACAGAGAGTAGCAGACCCTGTGTGTAATATAGAGAACAGCAGTGTTTGTGCACAATACAAAGAACATGACTCCCTGTGTTTAATGAAGAGAACAACCATCCCTGTGTACAATATAGAGAATATGAGTCACTGTCTATAACATTGAGAACAGCTATCCCTGTGCGTAATATAGACAACAGCAGTTCATAGGTATAATGTAGAGAAGAGCATTCGCTGGGTCTTACATTGAGAACAGCAGATGCTGTATCTAATTTCAAGAACATGGATCCCTGAGCTTAATAAAGAGCGCAGGCACCCCTGTGTACAATATAGAGAACATGAGTCACTGTGTATAACATCAAGAACAGCTATCCCTGTGTGTAATATAGAGAGCAGTAGGGCTTATGCCCGAATTGTCAATTCTCCTGCTCCTTGGATGCTGCCTGGCCTGCTGTGTTTTTCCAGCATCACATTTTTCAACTCACTGTGTATAATATGGAGAGCAGCTATCCCTGTGCATAATATAGAGAGCAGCACTATCTGTGGAAAATATAGGTGATAGCAGTCCCTGTATCTATTTTAGAGAACGACAGTGCCTGTGCACAATGTAAAGAACAGCAGTCACTTTGTAAAATATTGAGAACAACAGTTCATATGTATAATATAGAGAGGAGAATTTCCTGTGTCTTGTATAGAGAACAGTCGTCCATATGTATAATCTAGAGAACAGCAGTCCACCTGTACAACACAGAAAACAGCAGTCTCTGTTACAATGCTGAAAACAGCAGGTCGCTGTGTTTAACAAAGAGAACGGCAGTCCTGTGAATAATATAGAGAACAGCAGTTTGTGTGATCATTATTGAGAACAGCACTGCCTGTGTAAAATGTAAAGAATAGCAGTCTCTGTGTCGCATAAAGAGAACAGCTGTCCCTGCGTCTAATACAAGGAACAACAGTCACTGTGTGTAATAAATTGAATAGCTGTACCTGTGTATAATATAGACAATAGCACTCCCTGTTTCTAATATAGAGAACAGAACACGCTGTGTCTAATACAAACAACAAAGAGAACAACCTGTGTATGATATGGAGACCAGCAATCCCTGTGTACAATATAGAGAAAAGCAGTCTTTGTGTACAATGTCAAGAACAGCAGTCCCTGTGTGTTGTATAAAGAACAGCAGTTCCTGTGATTATTTTCAAGAACAGCACTGCCTGTGTATAATATAGAGAGCAGCCATCTCTGTGTCTCATATAGTGAACAGCTGTCTCTGTATCTAATACAGGGAACAACAGTTATTGTGTATAATATAGAGAACAGCAGCCCCTGTGTATAATATAGAGAATAGCTGTACCTATGCATAATATAGACAACAGCAGTCCCTGTATCTAATATTGAGGATAGCAGTCCATATGTATAATCTAGAGAAAAGCACTCTCAGTGTACAATGTTGAGAACAGCCGTCTTTGTGTATAATATAGAGAACAACAGATGCTGTGCCTGATATAAAGAACAAGAATTCCTTTATTTAATAAAGTGAATAACCATACCTGCATATTATAGAGGTGTATATTATAGAGAATGTGAGTCCCTGTGTACAATATAGAGAATATGAGTCACTGTATATACTACAGAGAACAGCTACCACAGTGTGTAATACAGAGAGCAGCAGTTCCTGTGTATAATATCGAGAACAGCAGTCCCTGTGTCTAATTCAGAGAACAGCAGTGTCTGTGCACAATATGAGGAACAGCAGTCCCTGGGTAAAATATCGAGAACAGCAGTCCATATGTATCATCAAGAGCACAGCAGTAATTGTGTCTAATATAGAGAAAAGCAATCTTTGTGAACAATGTCGAGAATGGCAGTCCATGTGTATAATATAGAGGACAGCAGATGCTGTGTTTAATGTAAAGAACATGAATCCCTGTGTTTAATGTAGAGAACGCCAGTGTCTGTGTACAATATAGAGAACAGCAGGAGAAAGTGAGGACTGCAGATGCTGGAGATCAGAACTGAAAATGTGTTGCTGGAAAAGCACAGCAGGCCAGGCAGCATCCAAGGAGCAGGAGAGTCGACGTTTCGGGCATGAGCCTTCATTCCTGAAGAAGGGCTCATGCCCGAAACGTCGACTCTCCTGCTCCTTGGATGCTGCCTGACCTGCTGTGCTTTTCCAGCAACACATTTTCAGATAGAGAACAGCAGTCCCTGTGTATAATATCGAGAAACACAATCTCTGCGTACAATGTCGAGAACAGCAGTCCCTGTATTTATTTATGAGAACAGCACTTTCTATGTACAATACAGAGAACAGATATCCCTGTATCAATTTCAGAGAACAGCAGTGCCTGTGCATAATTTAAAGAACAGCAGTCCATGCATACAATATGTGGAACAGCACTCCCTGTGAACAATATGAAGGATGGCTATCCCTGTGCATAATACAGAGAACACCAGTGTCTGTGTATAAAATAGAGAACAGCAGATGCTGTGTCTAATATAAAAAATATGACTCCCTGTGTTTGAAAATGTGTAAAATATGGAGAATGTCAGTACTTGTGTCTATTTTAGAGAACAGCAGTCCCTCTGTCAATTTTAGAGAACAGCAGTGTCTGTTTATTATATAAAAAAACAGCAGTCCCTATGTGCAATATAGACAACAGCAAGCCCTCTGCATAATACAGAGAACAGCAGTCTCTGTGTATAATATAGAGAACAGCAGTCTCTGTGCCTATTTTACAGAAAATCCCTGTAATATAGAGAATTGCAGTCCCTCTGACTATTTTACAGAACAGCAGAGCCTCTGTGCATAATATAAAGAACAACAGTCCCTGTGTACAATATAGACAACAGCAGTCCCTGTGCATAATGGAGAGAACAGCAGTCCATCTGTACAACACAGAAAACAACAGTCACTGTGTACAATGTTGAAAACTGCAGTCCCTGTGTTTAATAAAGAGAATGGCAGTCCTGTATATAATATAGAGAACAGCAGTTTCCATGATTATTATCGAGAGCAGCACTGCCTGTGTATAATGTAAACAATAGCAGTCTCTGTATCGCAGAGAGGGAACAGCTGTCCTGGTGTCTAATGTCGGGAACAACAGTCGCTGTGTACAATATAGAGAATAGCTGTACCTGTGTATAATATAGAGAACAGCCGTCCCTGTGTCTAATATAGAGAACAACAATCCATGTGTATAATCTAGAGAAAAGCATGCTCTGTGTACAATGTTGAGAACAGCAGTCCCTGTGTATAATATAGAGAACAACTACCTCTGTGCACAATATAGAGAGCAGCTGACCCTGTGTACAATATAGAGAACAGCAGTGCCTGTGAACAATACAAAGAACATAACTCCCTGTGTTTCATGAAGAGAACAGCCGTCCCTATGTACAATTTAGAGAAAATGAGTCACTGTGTACAATATAGAGAACAGCTATCTCTGTGTACAATTGCACACAGGGACTGCTGTTCTTTATAAAATGCTGTTCTCTAAAATATACAGAGGGACTGCTGTTCTCTACATTGTACACAGGGCCTGCTGTTCTCTTAAATAGACACAATGACAGTTGTTCTCTATATTATACACAGTGACCCATTCTGTATATTGTACACAGGGACTGCTGTTCTCTAGATTATAAACAGGGACTGCTGTTCTCTATATTATACACAGGGACGCCTGTTCTCTTTATTAAAGTAGGGATTCATTTCTTTATATTAGACACAGCATCTGCTGCTCTCTATATTATACAGAGGGACTGCTGTTCTTGACATTGTACGCAGAGAGTGCTTTTGTTTATATTATACACAGTGACTGCTGTTCTCTGGATTATACATACGGACTGCTGTTCTCTTTACTAAACTCAGGGACTGCTGTTCTCGACGTTGTACTCTGAGACTGCTTTTCTCTATATTGTACACAGAGACTGTTTCTTTCTATAGTATACACAGGGACTGCTGTTCACTATATTATACACAGGGACTGTTATTTTCTGTATTATGCAGAGGGACTGCTGTCCTGACCCTGTCTTTCATAAAGAGAACTGCAGTCCTGTGTATAATATAGAGAAAAGCAGTTTCTGTGATTATGTTCGAGAACAGCACTGCCTTTGTATAATATAGAGAACAGCAGTCTCTGTGTCTCATATTGGGAACAGTTATCCCTGGGTCTAACATAGAGAACAGTAGCCCCTGTGCATAATATAAAGAATAGCTGGACATGTGTATAATACAGAGAACAGCAGTCCCTGTGTATAATATAGAGAACCGCAGTTTCTGTGATTATGTTCGAGAACAGCACTGCCTTTGTATAATATAGAGAACAGCAGTCTCTGTGTCTCATATCGGGAACAGCTGTCCCTTTGTCTACTAAAGAGAAAAACAGTTACTGTGTACAATATAGAGAACAGTAGCCCCTGTGTATTATATACAAAATAGGTGTAGCTGTGTATAATATAGACAACAGCAGTCCCTGTGTCTAATATAGAGGACAACAGTCCATATGTATGATCTAGAGAAAAGTGCTCTCTGTGTGCAATGTAGACAACAGCAGTCCCTGTGCATAATGCAGAGAACAGCAGCTCCTGTGTATAAAATGGAGAAAAGCAGTCTCTGTGAACAATGCCAAGAACAGCAGTCCCTGTGTTTAATAATGAGAACAGCAGTGTCTGTGTATAATACAGAGAAAAACACTCTCTGTGTACAATGCGGAGAACAGCAGTCCCTGTGAATAATATAGAGCACAGAAGATTCTGTGTCTCATAGAAAGAACATGAATCCCTGTGTTTAATAAAAAGAACAGCCATCCCTGTGTATAATATAGAGAACACCAGTGTCTGTGTATAATATAGAAAACAGCTGTCCCTGTGTACAATGTAGAGTACATGAGTATCTGCGTATAATATAGCGAACAGCCATCCCATGTGAGATATATAGAGAGCAGCAGTCCGTGTTCATAATATAGAGAACAGCAGTCCCTGTCAATAATAAAGAGAACAAAAGTCCCAGTGTCTATTTTAGAGAACAGCAGGCCCTGTGTATAATATAGAGAACAGCAGTCCTTCTGTCTATTTGAGAGAACAGCAGTGCCTGTGCATGTTATGAAGAACAGCAGTCCATGTGTACAATATTGACAACTGCAGTCCTTCTGAATAATATAGAGAACAGCAGTTTAATAAAGAGAACACCAGTCATCATGTATCATGGAGAGAACAGCAGTCCTTGCATACAATATAGAGAACATGAGACTCTGTCTTTAATCTAGCGAACACCTAATATAGAAAGCAGCAGTCCCTGTGTACAATGTAGAGAACGGCGGGCCCTCTGTCTATTTTATAGACCAGCCGTCCCTGTGCATTATATAAAGAACAACAATCCCTGTGCACAATATGGACAACTACAATTCTTAAGGGAACTATAGAGAACAGCAGTCCCTCTGTAACGTACCGAAAACAGCAGTTACTGTGTAAAGTATAGAGAACGTCAGTCCCTATGCATAACATAAAGAAAAGCAGTCTCTGTGTACAATATCAAGAACAGCAGTTCCTGTATTTAATAAAGAGAACAGCAGACCTTTGTATAATATAGAGAAAAGCAGTTTCTGTTCTTATTTTCGAGAACAGCACTGCCTTTGTACAATGTTGAGAACAGTAGTCTCTGTGTCTCATAAAGGGAACAGCAGTCTCTGTGTCTAATACAGGGAACAACAGTTACTGTGTAGAAGATAGAGAATAGCTGTACCTGTGTTTAATATCGACAACAAAAGTCCCTGTGTCTAATATGGAGGACAGCAGTCCATATGTATAATCCAGAGAAAAGCACTCTCTGTGTACAATGTCAAGAATTGCAGTTCCTGTATATAATATAGAGAACAGCAATCTCTCTGTGTATTTGAGAACAATAGTGCCTGTGCATTATACAAAGAACAGCAGTCCCTGTGTGTAATATAGACAACAGCAGTTCATATGTATAATATAGAGAACAGCAGTTCCGCTGTATAAGACAGAGAAAAACAGTCTCTGTGTACAATGTCAAGAATAGCAGTCCCTGTCTTTAATTAAGAGAATAGCAGTCCTTTGTATAATTTAGAGGACAGCAGTTTCTGCAATTATTTTCAAGAACAGCACAGCCTGTGCATAACATAGAGAACAGCAGACTCTGTGTCTAATATGGAGAACAGCAGCCCTTGTGTATAATAGAGAATAGCTGGACCTGCGAATAATACAGAAACCAGCAGTCCCTGTGTAACAAATGGAGGACAGCAGCCCATGTGTATAATGTAGAGAAAAGCACTCTCTCTGTACAATGCTGAGAACAGCAATCCCTGTGTGTAATATAGTGACCAGCAGACGCTGTGTCTTGTAAAAAGAATGTGACACCCTGTGTTTAATGAAGTGAACAGCAGTCCCTGCGTACAATATGGAGAATACGAGTCACTGTGTATAATATAGAGAACAGTTATCACTGTGCGCAATATAGAGTGCAGCTGTCCCTGTGTATAATTTAGAGAACAGCAGAGCCTGTGCTCACTGTGTACCACAAAGAGAACAGCTATCCCTGGATGTTCTCGGGACAACTCGGCCAGTAAAGGATGTTAGACTGATAGAACATACAGCATTACAGAGCAGCACAGAACACTAAAGCACAGTACAAGTCCATTATGAAACCACTCGGCTAATACAGGAATGTAGATTCATAGAGTGTAGAGAATTACAGCACAGCACAGTCCATTTATGGAAGCACTCAGCTAATGACGGACTTTAGACCAATACAGCAGAGAACTTTACAGCACAGTAAAAGTCCTTTATTCAACCGTCCGCTAACACCGGACATTAGACCAACACAACACAGAACACGAAAGCGCAGTACAGCCCCTTGGTGGAGCACCTCGGCTAATAATGGAAGTTAGACTGAGAGAACACACAGCATTACAGATATGTACAGGCACTTTATGGTACCATTCGGCTAATACCGAACTTTAAATCAATACAACATAGCACATTACAGCGCAGTACAGGCCCTTTAAGGAACTACTCGGCTCATAAAGGAAGCTAGACTGATAGAACTGATAGACTGGGGGAGGGGCATTGGGAATGTGATAGGTGGAAGGAGGTTAAGGTGAGGGTGATAAGCCGGAGAGGGGGTGGGGGCTTAGAGGTCGTGAAGAAGATTGCAGGTCAAGAAGGCAGTGTTGGGTCTGAGGTTTGGGACGGAGAAAAGATGGAGGGAGGGGAAATGAGGAAGCTGGAGAAATCTGCATTCATCCCTTGTGGTTGGAGGGTTCCTAGATGGAAGATGAGTTTCTCTTCCTCCAGGCGTCATGTTGCCATGCTCTGGCGATGGAGGAGGCCAAGGACCTGCATGTCCTTGGCAGAGTGGGAGGGGTAGTTAAAGTGTTCAGCCACGGGACAGTTGGGTTGGTGTTCAGAGGTGTTCTCTGAAACGTTCCGAAAGTAGGCGGCCTGTCTCCTCGATATCGAGGAAGCCACATCGGGTGCAGCGGTTGCAGTAAATGATGTTTGTGGAGGTGCAGGTGAATTTCTGATGGATATAGAAGGATCCCTTGGGGCCTTGGAGGAAAATTTGAATTTCTTGCGGTTGCAGGGGAAGTTCCCGGGAGTGGCAGTTGGCTTGGTGGGGGTTTTGGCTCTGACAAGAGAGTCCCGGAGAGAGTGGTCTTTCCGGAACGCTGATGGGGATGCAGAGGGGAATATATCCTTGGTGGTGTGGTCTGTATGGAGGTGGTAGAAATGACGAAGGATGAAACAATGTATCTGGAAGTTGGTGGGGTGGTAGGTGTGGACCAGTGGGGTTCTGTCCTGGTGGCGATTGGAGGGGCAGAGTTCAATGGCAGAGGAGTGGGAAGTAGAGGAGATGTGGTGGAGAGCATCGTCAACCACGTCTGAGGGGAAATTGCAGTCTTTGAAGAAGGAGGCCATCTGGGTTGTTCGGTATTGGAATTGGTCCTCCTGGAAGCTGATGCGGCGAAGGCGAAAGAATTCCTCAACCATTCCAGATAGTTCCATGGGCCTCTGAAAGCCCTCCTGCACTGTTAACCACGCGCTGATCCCCACTCCCGCGCCGATCCCTGCCTCCACACCAATCTCCGCCCCTACGACTAAGCCCGCCTCAACGACTAACCCCGCCCCCACCCCCAGCTCAAGTGCCACACCAGGTCCCAGATGCTAGATCCCAGCCCTGCCGTATTTTCAGCATCCCTCCAGACCTCCCCCTCTCTGAGGATGAAAGATCAGTCCTCAGCAGAGTCCTCACCTTCATCCTCCTACGCTCCTGGATTAACAAATTCAACACACGGCAAGACATTGAACAATTCTTCTGCCGCCTTCACCTCCACGGCTACTTTTTCAACCAGGACTCCCGCCCACCCTCTGACGACCCCTTCTCCCACCGCCAATGCACCCCATCAACCTGGACACCACGGGCTGGCCTCTTAACCGCCCTCGATCTCTTCATAGCCAACTACCACCACGACATTGACCACCACAACCTGTCCACCCCTCTCACTTACTCCAACCTCTCATCCTCGCAACATGCAGCCCTCCACTCCCTCTGCTCCAACACCAACGTCACCATCAAACTGGCATACAAGCGAGGCATGGTGGTAGTTTGGTGCACCGATCTTTATATTGCTGAGGCTAAACGCCAGCTTGTGGACACCTCCTCTTACTGCCCCCTTGACCATGACCCCACCTCCCACCCCCAGACCATCCATAACCTCATCACCTCAGTGGATCTCCCATCCACCGCCTCCAACCTCATTGTCCCACAATCCCTCTCCACCCATTTCTATCTCCTGCCCAAAATCCACAAACCTGACTGCCCCGGCCGACCCATTGTCTCAACCTGCTCCTGCCCCACTGAACTCATTTCTGCATACCTTGACACGGTCCTGTCCCCCTTAGTCCAAGAACTATGTTCAGGACACCACCCACGCCCTCCACCTCCTCCATGATTTTCACTTCTCTGGCCCCCAACGCCTTGTCTTCACTATGGACATCCAGTCCCTATACACCTCCATTCCCCATCACGAACGCCTCAACGACCTCCGCTTCATCCTTTCCCACCGAACCAACTAGTACCCTTCCACTGACACCCTCCTTCGACTGGCTGAACTAGTCCTGACTCTGAACAGCTTCTCTTTCTAATTCCCCCACTTCCTCCAAACCAAAGGAGTAGCGATGGGCACCCGCATGGGCCCAGCTATGCCTGCCACTTTGTTGGATATGTGAAGCAGTCCATGTTCCGCAGCTACACTAGCACCACCCACCACCCCCACCTTTTCCTCCGCCACATCGATGACTGTATCGGCGCTACCTCATGCTCCCATGAGGCGGTTGAACAGTTCATCCACTTTACTAAAACACCTTCCATCCTGATCTCAAATTTACCTGGACCGTCTCAGACTCCTCCCTCCCCTTCCTAGACCTCTCCATCTCTATGTCAGACAACCGACTCAACATGGACATTTACTATCAACCGACTGACTCTCACAGCTACCTAGATTACACCTCCCACCCTTCCCCCTGTTAAAACCCCATCCCATATTTCCAATTCCTTCGCCTTTGTCGCATCTGCTCCCAGGAGGACCAATTCCGATACCGAACAAACCAGATGGCCTCCTTCTTCAAAGACCTCAATTTCCCCTCAGACGTGGTTGACGATGCTCTCCACTGCATCTCCTCTACTTCCCGCTCCTCCACTCTCGAACCCCGCCCCTCTAATCGGTCCTCACTGGTCCTCACCTACCACCCCACCAACCTCCAGATACATCGGATCCTCCTTCGTCATTTCCGCCACCTCCAAATGGACCCCACCCCTATCAGCGTTCCAGAAAGACCACTGCCTCCGCGACTCCCTTGTCTGATCCACACCCTCCACTGCAACCTAACCCTGCAACCGCAAGAAATGCAAAACCTGTGCCCATGCCTCCCCCCACGCTTCACTCCAAGGTTCCAAGGGATCATTCTATATCCATCAGAAATTCACCTGCACCTCCACACACATCATTTACTTATACAAACGTTATTCATTGAATCAAACAAGCAAACTTAACTCACTTTTGTAGTGAATCTAACTGCACACTTTCATTCAATGAAACACATTGAATTAACACGTGCAATGTGCTCAGTTTCTCTCATTCATTCAATGACACAAGTTTAACACATTGATTCAACCAAACAAACTTCACACATTCATTCAATGAAACAGACTGCACGTGATAATTCAATGAGTTGAGGTTTTCTCATTTATTCAATGTCTCGAGCTTAAGGTTTTCTTTTAATTAAACAAACTGTATTCGTTCAATGATTGAATCCAACTTCAAGCGTTGATTCAATGAATCAAACGTTATTTATTGGTTCAATGAAACAAACTTAACTCATTTACTTAGTGAATCAAGCTGCACGCTTTCATTCAATGTCTGTATCATAATTTATTCCATGTCTCTATCATAACACTTTCTTTTAGTGAAACAAACTGATTCATTCAATCATTGAAACAAGCTTCACTCATTGATTCAATGATTCAAATGTTATTCGTTGTTTCAAACAATCAAACTGCACTTAATTTATTTAGTTAATCAAACTGCACACATCCCTTCAATCAAACAGCGTGCACGTGCTAATTCATTGAATGAGTAAAGCTTCTGTCATTCATTCTATGCTAGCTGTTTAATGCATTGATTCAATGAAACTTCCTGCGCACCTTCATTCAATGAAACAGACTGCACGTCTTAATTCAATGAGAAGAGTTTCTCTCATTCATTCAAAGTGTCAAGCTTAACGCTTTCATTGAATGAAACAAACTGCATTCATTGAATCATTGAATAAAACTTCAATCGTTCAATGAATCAAACGTTATTCATTATTCCAATGAAACAAACGTTGCTGACATTTTTAGTGAATCAAACTGCACTCGCTCATTCAATGAAACAGACTTCACGTGATAATTCAAGGAGTAGAGCTGCTCTCTTTCATTCAATGTCACACGCTTAACGCATTGATTCGAATCAATAATTGCAGTTCGTTTCAATGATTGCGTTATGTTAGTGTCGTAGAATAAGATTAGATTAGATTACATTACTTACAGTGTGGAAACAGGCCCTTCGGCCCAACAAGTCCACACCGACCCGCGGAAGCGCAACCAACTCATACCCCTACATTTACCCCTTACCTAACACTACGGGCAATTTAGCATGGCCAATTCACCTGACCCACACATCTTTGTGATGCGGGAGGAAACCGGAGCACCGGAGGAAACCACGCATTGAACCCGGGTCTCAGGCGCTGCGAGGCAGCAGTGCTAACCACTGTGCCACCGTGCCGCCCACAAATAAGTGAGAAGCTCTACTCATTGAATTAAAATGTGCAGTCTGTTTGATTCAATCAATGCGTTATACTCGTGGCATTGAATGAATGAGAGAGAGAAACTCTATACATTGAATTTGCATGTGCAGTTTGTTTCGTTGAATGAATGAAGTAAGCGTGACACATTGAATGAATGACAGAAGTTCTACTCATTGAATTAACACGTGCAGTTTGTTTCATAGATTGAATGCATGCAGTTTGTTTCATTGAATGAATGGTAAAAGCTCGATTCATTGGATTAGCATGTGCAGTGTGTTTCATTGAACGAAGGTTTGCAGTTTTATTCATTGAATCAATGAATGCTATTTGATTCTCTAAATAAATGAGTGAAGTTTGTTTCATTTAGTCAATAATTTACGTTTGATCCTTTGAATCAATGGATGAAGTTTGATTCAATGAATAAACGCAGTTTGTTTCAGTGAATTTATGCGTTAAGCTCGAGACATGGAATAAATGAGAGAAGTTGCAGTGCGTTTCAATCACGTGCAGTTTGTTTCATAGATTGAATGCATGCAGTTTGTTTCATTGATTCAATGCGTTAAACTCGGGGCATTGAGTGAATGAAAGAAGTTCTACTCATTGAATTAATACGTGCTATTTGTTTCATTGAATGGATGATTTAAGCTTGACACATTGAATAAATGCGAGAAACTCTACTCATTCATTAACAGGTGCAGTCTGTTTCACTGAATGAATGCTGTTCGTTTTATTCACTTAATGCGTATAGCTCATGAATGAATGGCAGAAGCTCTAATCTTTGTAATTAACACGTGCAGTGTGTTTCATTGAATGAAGGAGTACAGTAAATAAGCTGTTTGTTTCATGGAATCAATGATTAATTGAATCATTGAGTGAAGTTTGGTACAATAATGGAAAGAAAGCAGTTTGTTTCATTCAATGAAAGTGTTGAATCAGTGATTGAAGTTTGATTCAATGTTTGAATGAATGCAGTTTGTTTAACTAAATGAAAGTGTTAAGCTCTGGAAATTAAAAAAATGAGGGAAGCTTTAGTCATTGAATGAACACGTTCAGTCTGTTTCATTGTTTGAATCTGTGCAGTTTGTTTCATTGAATCAATGCGTGAAACTCGTGGCATTGAGTGAATTAACACGTCCTGTTTGTTTCATTGGACGAATGATTTAAGCTTTACGCATTGAATGGATGAAAGAATACTCTTTGAATTAACACGTGCAATCTGTTTCATTGAATGAATGCATGCAGTTTGTTTCAGTGAACGAATTGCAAAAGCACGATTCATTGGATTAGCACGTGAAGTTTGTTTCAGTAAGCTTGACACATTGAATGAATGAGAGAAGCTCTATTCATTGAATTACTCATTGACTGCAGTCTGTTTCATTGAATGAATGTGTTTTCCTCGTGGAATTGAATGGCAGAAGTTCTACTGTTTGTGTTAACACGTGTAGTGTGTTTTTCATTGAATGAATGAGTGCAGTTTGATTCACTAAGTAAATGAGTTTAGTTTGTTTCATTGAATTGATGAAGGTTTGATTTATTGACTCAAAGATAGCAGTTTGATTCAATGATTGAATGAATGCAGCTGGTTTCATTGAATGAAAGCGTTAAGCTTGACATTGAATGAATGAGAGAAGCTCTATTAATTGACTTAACACTTGCAGTCTGTTTAATTGAATGAATGCATGCAGTTAGAGTCACTCCAAAAATGAGTGAAGATTTAGTAAAACATTTGATTCTCTGAATCAAAGATTGATGTTTGATTCAATGAATGAACGAATGCAGTTTGTTTTATTTAATTAAAGCGCTAAGCTCGAGACATCGAATCTTCTGCCATTCTTTCAATGCCACGAGCAGAACACATTCATTCAATGTAACAAACAGCACGCATTCATTCAATGAAACAGACTACACGTGTTAATTCAATTTGCAGAGCTTCTCTCATTCATTGAATGTGTCACGCGTGACTTATTCGTTCAGTAAAACAAACAGTAGTTTTAGTTCAATGAGTAGAGCTTCTTTCGTTCATTCAATGCCACGAATGTAACACATTGATTTAGTGAAACAAACTGCACACACTCATTCAATGAAACGTGTTAATTCAAAGAGTAGAGCTCCTCTCATTCATTCAATGTGTCAAGCTTAACTCATTCGTTCAATGAAACAAACTGCATTCATTGAATCATTGAAACAACTTGAATCATTTATTCAATGAATCAAACGTTAGTCGTTGTTTCAATGAAACAAACTTAACTCACTTATTTACTGAATTAAACTGCGCTTGCTGATTCCATGAAACAGACTGATAATTCAATAAGTAGAGCTACTCTCATTCATTCAGTGCCACAAGCATTGTTCCAATCAAACTAACTGCACGCATTCATTCAATGAAACAAACAGCACGCATTCATTCAATGAAACAGACTACACGTGTTAATTCAATTTGCAGAGCTTCTCTCATTCATTGAATGTGTCACGCGTGCTTCATTCGTTCAGTAAAACAAACAGTTCAGTGCCGCAAGCTTAACGCATTGATCCAATCAAACTAACTGCACACATTTATTCCATGAAACAAACTGCAAATGTTAATTCAATGAGTCGAGCTTCTCTCATGCATTCAATGTCTCGAACTTAACGCTTTAATTCAAAGAAACAAACTGCATTCATTCAATGAAATACACTGCAACTGCTAATCCAATGAATCGAGTTTTGCCATTCATTCAAAAAAAGAAACTGCACGCGTTCGTTCAATGAAACAAACTACATGCATTCGTTCAATGAAACAGACTGCACGTGTTAATTCAATGAGTCGAGCTTTTCTTTTTCATTCAGTGCCACGAGCTTAATGCTTTCATTCAATAAACAAACTGCATTCACTGAATCATTGATTCATTGAATCAAACGTTATTCATAGTTTCAATGAGACAAACTTAATTCATTTATTTAGTGGATCAAACTGCACTCGTTGATTCCATGAAACGGACTGCACGTAATAAACAATAACTAAATGAAACGAGCTACTCATCAAACATTAGTCATTGTTTCAATGAACCAAACGTAACCCACTTATTTAGTGAATTAAACTGCACTTGTTGATTCCATGAAACAGACTGCACGTGATAATTCAATGAGTAGAGCTACCCTCAATGCCACAAGCTAATCCAATTGATTCAATCAAATGAGCTGCATTCGTGTATTCATCGAAAATCAATGCATCTACTAATCCAATGAATCGAGCTTTATCCATCAATTCAATGAAAGAAACTGCACACGTTCGTTCGTGGAATCTAACGGTATGCAGTCATTCAATGAAACAGACTGCACTTTTTGATTCAATGAGAAGAGCTTTTCTCGTTGATTCAATGTCTCGAGTTTAACGCTCAATGAATCAAACGTCATTAATCGTTTGAATGAAACAAACTTAACTCACTTATTTAGTGGATCAAACTGCACTGGTTGATCCCATGAAACAGACTGACGTGAGAATTCAATGAAAAACGTTACTCTCATTCATTCAATGCTTTATGCTTTATGCTTTAACCTTTATGTTTTAATTCAATGAAACAAACTGCATTCATTCATTCATTGAATCAAACTTCAATCATTGAATCATACAATCAATTGTAATTTATTGATTTAATGAAACAAACTACCCATTTATGGAGTGAGTCTAATTGCATTCATTCAATGAGAAAAACTGCAAGTGCTAATCCATCGAATCGAGCTTTGGCCATTCATTCAATGAAAGAAACTGCACGTGTTGATTCAATGAAACACACTGCACATGTTAATTCAATGAATAGAGCATTTCTTTGAGTCAATGAATCACACCGTATTAATCGATTCAATGAAACAAACGTAACTCATTTGCTTAGTTACTCATTCTCACAAGGAAACACACTGCACGTGATAATTCAAAGAGTAGATACTCTTGCCGTACATTCAATTCTTTCATTCAACGGCACAAGCTTAACGGATTGATTCAGTCAAACAAACTGCAACACATTAATTCCATGAAACAAGCAGCACGTGTTACTTCAATGGTTCCGGCATTCATCGGCATGCAGCCATTCAATGAAACAGACTGCAAGTTTTAGTTCAATGAGAAGAGCTTTTATCGTTTATACAATATGTCGTGCTTAATGCTCAATTAATCAAACGTTATTCATTCTTTCAATGAAACAAACTTAACTCATTTAGTGGATCAAACTGCACTCGTTTATTCCATGAAACAGACTGCACGTGATAATGAGCTACTCTCATTCATTCAATGTCTTGATCTTTAAGCTCTAATTCAATGAAACAAACTGCATTTATTGAATCAAACTTCGATCATTGAATCAAATGCAATTTATTGATTAATGAAACAAATTTTACTCATTTATGGAATGAATCTAACTGCATTTATTCAATGAGAAAAACTGCAAGTGCTAATTCAATGAATCGAGCTTTTGGCATTAATTCAATGAAATAAACGGCACGCGTTCATTCAATGAAACAGTCGCACGTGTAGAGCTTTTCTCGTTGATTCAATGTCTCGAACTTAACGCTTTTATACAATGAAACAAATTGCATTCACTGAATCATTGAATCAAGCTTCAATCATTGATTCAATGAATCAAACCTCATTCCTTGTTTCAATAGAACAAACGTAACTCACTTATTTAGTGAATCCTGCTGCACTCGACCATTCAATGAAACAGACTGCACATGATAATTCAATGAATACAGTTACTCTCATTCATTTAAAGCCACAAGCTTAACACATTGATTCAATCAAACAAACTGCACACATTTATTCCATGGAACAAACTGCAAATGTGAATTCAATGAGTCGAGCTTCTCTTATTCATTCAATCTCTCGAGCTTAAGCGTTTCATTCAAAGAAACAAACTGCATTCATGTAGTCATTGAATCAAAGTTCAATCATTGTCTCAAAGAATCAAATGTATTTCATTGATTTAATGAAACAAACTGCACTCATTTATGGAGTGAATCTAACTGCATTTATTCATTCAATGAGAAACACTGCAACTGCTAATTCAGTCAAGCTTTTGCCATTCATTCAATGATAGAAACTGCATCCGTTCATTCAATGAAACCAACTGCATGCACTCATTCAATGGAACAGACTGCACATGATTAATTCAATGAGCAGAGCTTTTCTCGTTTATTAAACTGTCTCGAGCTTAACGCATTCATTCAATCATTGAATCAGACAGCAATCATTGAGCCAATGAATCAAACAGTATTAATCAATTCAATCAAACAAGCTTAACACGTTTACTTTGTGAATTAAACTGCACCGATTCATTCAATGAAATGGGTCTTAATGCACGTCTTAATTCAAAGAGTAGACCTCCTGCCATTCAATCAATGCCACGAGCGAAACGCATTCATTCAATGAAACAAAGTGCACGCATTCATTCAATGAAACAGACTCCACGTTTTAATTCAATGAGTAGAGCTTCTCTCATTCATTCAATGTGTCAAGCTGAACAGTTTCATTTAACATAAAAAATTGCAATCCTTGAATAATTGAATCAAACTTTAATCTTTGATTCAATGAATCAAATGGTATTCATAGTTTCAATGAAACAAACGTAGCTCACTTATTTAGTGAATCAAACTGCACTTGTTCATTCAATGAAACAGATTGCACGTGTTAATTCAAACATTAGAACTTCTGCCATTCATTCAATGCCACGAACAAAACACATTCATTCAATGAAACAAACTGCCACGAAACAGACAGCACGTGTTAATTGAATGAGTAGATCTTCTCACAATCATTGAATGTGTCAGCGAGTTTAACGCATTTATTCAATGAAACAAACTGCACGTGTTAATTCAATGAGTAGAACTTCTCACAATCATTCAACGTGTCAAGCTTAACGATTTAATTCAATGAAACAAACTGCATTCATTGAATCATTGAATCAAACTACAATCATATATTCAATGAATCAAACGCTTTTCATTGTTTCAATGAAACAAACTGAACTCACCTGTATAGTGGATCGAACTGCATTCGTTCAATTCAATGAAATAGACTGCACGTGACAATTAAATACGTACAGTTACTCTCACCCATTCAATGTCTCAAGTATAACGATTTATTCAATCAAACAAACTGCTTACATTAATTCCATGAAACAAACGACACGTGTTAATTCAATGAGGAGAGTTCCTCTCATTCATTCACTGTCTCCATCTTCACGCTTTAATTCAATGAAACAAACCGCATTCAATAATTGAATCAAACTTTAGACATTGATTTCAAGAATGAAATACAATTCAGTGATTTAATGAAACAAACTCATTTATGGAGTGAATCGTTGATTCAAAGAAACTGCATTTTTTCACTGAAACAATGACTAACGTTTGATTCATTGAATCAACGACTGAAGTTTGATTCCATGATTGAATAAATGCAGTTTGCTTCGTTGAATGAAAGCGTTAAGCTCGTGAAATTCAAAAAACGAGACAACTCGACTACTTGAATTAGCACTTGCAATGTTACTTATCGAACCAATGTTTGCAGTTTGATTTATTGAATCAATGCAGTTAAATTGGCTCCATAAATGAGAAAATTTTGTTTCATTAAGTTTGATTCTTTGAATCAATTAAGGAACTATGATTCAATGATTGAATGAATGCAGTTATTTTTCATTCAGTTAAAGCGTTATGCTCGATACATTAAATGAAAGAGAAATTAACACGTGCAGTTTGCTTCATGGAATAAATACATGAGTTTGTTTGATTGAATCAATGCGCTACGCTTGTGTCATTGAACGAATGAGACTAACGCTACTCAATGAATTATCTTGTCCAGTCTGATTAATTGAATGTACTAGTGCAATTTGATTCACTCAATAAGTGAGCTACGTTTGTTTCATTCATTGAATAAATGATTGAACTTTGATTCATTTATTCATTGAATGAATTTGTTTCATTGAATGAAAGCGTGAAGTTTCACACATTGAATGAACGAGAGAAGAATTAGTTATTCATTCAATTAACACGTGCAGTCTGTTTCATTGAATGAGTGTCTGCAGTATGCTTCATTGATTCAATGCATTAAATCTGTGGCTTTGAATGAACGAAATAAGCTCTACTCATTGAATTAGCACATGCTGTTTGTTTCATTGAATGAACGAGTGCATATCTATTCACTAAATGAGTGATTTAAGTTTGTTTCATTGAATCAATGATTGAAGTTTGATTCAATGAGTCAATGAATGCAGTTTGTTTCATCGAATGAAAGCGTTAAGCTTGTGTTCCGTTCGTGGCATTGAATGAATGGCAGAAGCTCTCCTGTTTGAATTAACACGTGCAGTGTGTTTCATTGAATGAATGAATGCAGTTTGAGTCATTGAATGAAAGCGTAAAACTCGAGACATTGAATAAAAGAGAAGAGCTATACTCATTGAATTAACACGTACAGTCTGTTTCATTGAATGAATGTGTGCAGTTTTATTCTTTGAATCAATGCGTTAATCTCGTGACATTGAATAAACGAAAGAAGCTCTACTCATTGAATTATCACGTGCAGTCTGTTTCATGGAATGAACGAGTGCAGTTTGATTCTCTAAATAAGTGAGTCAACTGTGTTTGATTGAAACAATGAATAACGTTTGAATCATTGAATGATTGAAGTTTGATTCAATGATTCAACGAATGCAATTTGTTTCTTTGAATGAAATCGTTAAGCTTGATACAATGAATGGAAGGTTCTCTACTCTTGGAATTAAGACGTGCTGTGTATTTCATTGTATGAATGGTTGCAGTTTGATTCACGAACTAAATCAGTTAAGTTTGTTTGATTGAATCCAATAATACTGTTCGATTCATTGACTAAGTGATTGCAGTTTGATTCAGTGATTGAATGAATGCGGTTGGTTTCACTGAATGAAAACGTTAAGCTCGAGGCGCTGAATAAACGAGAAAAGCTCTGCTCATTGAATTAACACGTGCAGTCTGTTTCACTGAATGAATGCGTGCAGTTTCTTTCATTGAATGAATGGCAAAAGCTCGATTCATTGGATGAGCATTTGCAGTGATTCTTACCAAATCAATATTTGCAGTTTGATTCATTGAATGAATGAATGAATGCAGTTAAATTCACTCCATAAATGAGTTGAGTTTGTTTTATTAAATCAATTAATTTCATTTGATTCTTTGAAAATTTGATTCAACGATTTGAATGAATGCTGTTTGTTTTGTTGAATAAAAGCGTTAAGCTCGAGACATTGAAGAAAAAAGAAAAGCTCTACTCATTGAATTAACACGTGCAGTTTGAATTAAGACATGCAGTGTACTTCATTAAATGAACGGATGCAGTTTGATTCTAGAAGTGTATGAGTTAAGTTTGTTTGATTGAATTAAAGAGTTAAGCTTGACCCATTGAATGAATGAGAGAAGCTCTACTCATTGAATTAAGACCGACAGTCTGTGTCATTGAATTGAATGAGTACAGTTTGTTTCATTGAATGAATGCGTGCAGATTGTCTCATTGAATAATGCGTTTTTCTCGTGGCATTGAATGAATGGCCGGTGCTCCACTCATTGAATTAAGACGTGCAGTGCATTTCATTGAATAAATATGTGCTGTTTGATTCACGATGTAAACGTGTTAAGTTTGTTTGATTGAATCGATTGATACTGGTTGATTCATTGACTAAATAATTGCAGTTTGAATCAATGATTGAATGAATGCAGTAGGTTTCATTGAATGATTGAGACAACGAGAAAAGCTGTTCATATGAAATTAACACGTGAAGTCTGTTTCATTTAATTCGTTTCCCTAACCCTAATCCTAAGGCTTATTCAGTAACCCTAACCCTAACCCTAACCCTAACCCAAACCCTAACCAAACCCTAACCCTACTCCTAACCCTAACTGAACACTAACCCTAAGCAGATCCCTAACCCTATCCCTAACACTAACCCTGTCTCAGGCCTCCCTAACCCTAACCCTAACCCTATCGCAGGCCTCCCTAACCCTAACCCCCACCATATCGCAGGCTAACTCGAACCCTAACCCTAACCAAACCCTAATCCTAACACTAACCCTAAGCCTAACCCTAAACCTATCCCTAACCCTAATCCGAACCCTATCGCAGGCGTCCCTAACCCTAAACATATCGCAACCTAACCCTAACCCTAACCAAAACCTAACCCTATCCCTAACCCTTAACCCCCAAACCATAAACCTAATCCTAACACGTACCCTATCGCAGGCTAACGCTATCCCCAACCCTAACCAAACCTTATCGCAGGCCTCCATAATCCTAACCCTAACTCTAACCCTCATCCTATCGCAGCAAAACCCTAACCCTAACCCTAACGACAACCAAACCCTAACCCTAAGCCTAACCCTAACCCTAACCCTAACCCTTACCCATACCCTATCGCAGGCTAACCCTAACCCAAACCTTAAACAAACCCTATCCCTAACCCTAATCCTAACCCTATCGCAGGCCTCCCTAACCCTAACCATATCGCAACCCAACCCTAACCCTAATCCTAACCAAACCCTAACCCTAACCCTAACCCTTACTCCCTAACCATAAACCTAACCCTAACCCTTACCCTATCGCAGGCTAATGCTATCCCCAACCCTAACCAAAGCTTATCGCAGGCCTCCCTAACCCAAACCCTAACTCTAGCCCTAAACCTATCGCAGCATAACCCAAGCCCTAACCCTAACGACAACCAAACCCTAACCCTAAGCCTAATCCAAACCCTAATCCCAACCCTAACCCTAACCCTATCGCAGGCTAACCCTAACCCTAGCCCTAACACTAACCATACCCTAAGCCTAACCCTAACCCTATCCCCAACCCTAACCCTAACACTATCGCAGGCTTCCCTAACCCTTACCCTAACCCTAACCCTAACCGAACACTAACCCTAAGCCTATCCCTAATCCTATCCCTAACACTAGCCCTGTCTCAGGCCTCCCTAACACTAACCCTAACCCTATTGCAGGCCTCCCTAACCCTAACCACCACCCTATCGCAGCCTAACCCTAACCCTAACCGAACACTAACCCTAACCCTAAGCCTAAACCAAACCCTATCCCGAACCCTAATCCTAACCTTATCACAGGCCTCCCTAACCATAACCATATCACAGCCTAAACCTAACCCTAACCAAACCCTAACAGTAACCCAAACCCTTAATCACTAACGCTCAACCTAACCCTAAGCCTAACCCTAGCGCAGGCTAATCCTAACCCTAACCCTAACCAAACTTGAACCCTAACCCTAACCCTATCCCCAACTCTAACCAAACCCTATCGCAGGCCTCCCTAACCCTAACCCCATCTCTAACCCTAACCCTATCGCAGAATAACCCTAACCCTAACCCTAACGCCAAACAAACCCTAATTATAAACCTAACCCTAACCCTAATCCTAACCCTAACCCTAACCCTATCGCAGGCTAAACCTAACCCTTAATCACTAACGCTAAACTTAACCCTAACCCTTTCCCTATCGCAGGCTACCCCTAACCTTAACCAAACACTAACCCTAACCCTAAGCCTAACCCTAACCCAATCCCTAACCCTAACCCTATCGCAGCCTAACAATAACCCTAACCCTAACCAAACCCTAACCCTAACCCTAACGCTAACCCTAACCCTAACCCTTACTCACTAACCCTAACCCCAACCCTAACCCTTACCCTATCGCAGGCTAACCCAACCCAAACCCTAACCAAACCCTAAGCTTAACCCTAACCGTATCCCTAACCTTAACCCTAACCCTATCGCACGCCTCCCTAACCCTAACCCTAACCAAACCCTAACTCTAAGCCTAACCCTAACCCTAACCCTATCGCAGCCTAACCCTAAACCTAACCCTAACCAAAGCCTAACTCTAACCGTAACCCTAACCCTAACCAAACCCTAACGCTAATCCTAAGCCTAACCCAAACTCTATCACTAGCCCTAACCCTAACCCGACCGCGGGCCTCCCTAACCCTAACCCTATCGCAGCCTAAACCTAACCATCACACTAACCAAACACTAACCCTAACCCTTACCCTAACGCTAAACCTTACTCACTAACCCTAACCCTAACTCTAACCCTTACCCTATCGCAGGCCAACCCTAACCCTAAAACTAACCAAACCCTAAACTTAAACCTAACCCTATCCCCAACCCTAATCCTAACCCTATCGCAGGCCTCCCTAACCCTAACCCTAACCCTAACCCTATTGCATCATAATCCTAACCCTAACCCTAACGCCAACCAAACCCTAGCCCTAACCTAAACACTAACCCTAATCCTAACGCTTACTCACTAAACCAAGCCCTAACCCTAACCCTAACCCTAACCCTAACCCTAACCCGAACCAAACCCTAACCCTCACCCTAACCCTGTCTCAGCCCTCCCTAACACTAACCCTAAACGTTTCGCAGGCCTCCCTAACCCTAACCCTCACCCTTTTGCAGGCTAACCCTAACCCTAACCCTAACCCTAACCCTTACTCACTAACCCTAACCCTAACCGTAACGCTAACCCTAACCCTGGTCCTGACCCTAACTCTAATTCTAGACCTAACGCTAACTCTCACCCTCACCCTCACCCTAACCCTCACCTTAACCTTAACCCTCCCCGTAACCCTATCCCTAATCCTCACCCTCACCCTCACCCTCATCGTCACCCTAACCCCTAATCCTAAACCTGACCCTGAAACTATCGCATAGCCCGAAGCCTAACCCTAACACTAACCCTAACCGTAACCCAAACCCTATCGCAGGCCTCCCTAACCCTAAATCTAACACTAACACTATCACAGCCTAACCCTATCCCTAACCCTAACCCTAACCTGATCGCAGCCTAACCCTAACCCTAACGCTAACACTAACCCAAACCCTTACTCACTAACCCTAACCCTAACCCTAACCCTTACCCTATCGCAGGCTAACCCTAACCAAACCATAAGCCTAACCCTAACCCTATCCCTAAGCCGAACACTAACTCTACCACAAGCCTCCCTAACCCTAACCCTAACCAAACCTTAATCCTAAGCCAATCCCTAACCCTTACCCTATCGCAGCCTAACCCTAAACCTAACCCTAAGCAAACCCTAACCCTAACCCACACCCTAACCCTTACCCGATCGCAGGCTAACATAAACCCTAACCCTAACCCCATCGCAGCTTAACCCTAAACCTAACCCGAACCAAAGGCTAACTCTAACCCAAACCTGAACCCTGACGCTTACCCTATCGCAGGCTAACCTTAACCCTAACCCGAATCAAACCCTAATCCTAACCCTAAGCCTAACCCTAACCCTATCCTTAAACCTAACCCTAACCCTATCACAGGCCTCCCTAACCCTAACCCTATAGCAGCCTAACCCAAACCATAACCCTAACCAAACCCTAACCCTAACCCTAACCCTAACCCTAAGCAAACCCTAAGGCTAACCCTAACCCTATCCCCAATCCTAACCCTAACCCTATCGCAGGCTAACCCTAACCCTAACCTTAACCAAACCCTATCCCTAACCCTAATCCTAACCCTATCGCAGGCCCCCCGAACCCTAACCATATCGCAGCCTAACCCTAACCCTAATCCTAACCAAACCCTAACCCTAACCCTAACCCTAACCCTTACTCCCTAACCATAAACCTAACCCTAACCCTTACCCTATCGCAGGCTAGCGCTATCCCCAACCCTAACCAAACCATATCGCAGGCCTCCCTAACCCTAACCCTAACTCTAACCCTCATCCTATCGCAGCATAACCCAAGCCCTAACCCTAACGACAACGAAACCCTAACCCTAAGCCTACCCCTAACCCTAATCCCAACCCTAACCCTAACCCTATCGCAGGCTATCCCTAACACTAACCCTAACCCTAACACTAACCATACCCTAAGCCTAACCCTAACCCTATCCCCAACCCTAACCCTAACAGCATCGCAGGCTTCCCTAACCCTAACCTTAACCCTATCGCAGCATAATCCTGACCCTAACACTAACGCCAACCAAACCCTAGCCCTAAACCTAACCCTAAACCTAATCCTAAGCCGAACCCTAACCCTATCGCAGGCTAAACCTAACCCTAATCCTAACGCTTACTCACTAACCCTAACCCTAACCCTTACCCATACCCTATCGCGGGCTAACCCTAACCAAACCCTAAACCTAACCCTAACGCTAACCCTAACCCAATCCCTAAACCTTACTCACTAACCCTAACCCTAACCCTTACCCATACCCTATCGCAGGCTAACCCTAACCCTAACCTTAACCAAACCCTATCCCTAACCCTAATCCTAACCCTATCGCAGGCCTCCCTAACGCTAACCATATCACAGCCTAACACTAACCCTAATCCTAACCAAACCCTAACCCTAACCCTAACCCTAACCCTAACCCTTACTCCCTAACCATAAACCTAACCCTAACCCTTACCCTATCGCAGGCTAACGCTATCCCCAACCCTAACCAAACCTTATCGCAGGCCTCCCTAACCCTAACCCTAACTCTAACCCTAATCCTATCGCAGCATAACCCAAGCCCTAACCCTAACGACAACGAAACCCTAACCCTAAGCCTACCCCTAACCCTAATCCCAACCCTAACCCTAAGCCTACCGCAGGCTAACCCTAACACTAACCCTAACCCTAACCCTAACACTAACCATACCCTAAGCCTAACGCTAACCCTATCCCCAACCCTAACCCTAACAGTAGCGCAGGCTTCCCTAACCCTAACCTTAACCCTATCGCAACATAATCCTGACCCTAACACTAACGCCAACCAAACCCTAGCCCTAAGCCTAACCCTAACCCTAACCCTAACCCTAACCCTTACCCTATCGCAGGCTAACCGAATGCAAACCCTAACCAAACCCTAAACTTAGCCCTAACCGTATCCCTAACCTTAACCCTAACCCTATCGCAGGCCTCCCTAACCCAAACCCTAACCCAAAACAAACCCTAACCCTAAGCCTAACCCTAAATCTAACCCTATCGCAGCCTAACCCTAAACCTAACCCTAACCAAAGCCTAACTCTAACCCTAACCCTAAACAAACCCTAATGCTAATCCTAAGCCTAACCCAAACCCTAACCCTAGCCCTAAACCTAACCCTATCGCAGGCTAACCGAATGCAAACCCTAACCAAACCCTAAACTTAGCCCTAACCGTATCCCTAACCTTAACCCTAACCCTATCGCAGGCCTCCCTAACCCAAACCCTAACCCAAAACAAACCCTAACCCTAAGCCTAACCCTAACCCTAACCCTATCGCAGCCTAACCCTAAACCTAACCCTAACCAAAGCCTAACTCTAACCCTAACCCTAAACAAACCCTAATGCTAATCCTAAGCCTAACCCAAACCCTAACCCTAGCCCTAAACCTAACCCTATCGCAGGCCTCCCTAACCCTAACCCTATTGCAGCCTAACCCTAACCGTCACCCTAACCAAACACTAACCCTAACCCTTACCCTAACCCTAAACCTTACTCACTAACCCTAACTCTAACCCTACCCCTATCGCAGGCCTCCCTAACCCTAACCCTAACCCTATCGCTGCATAATCCGAACCCTAACCCTAATGCCAACCAAACCCTAGCCCTAAGCCTAACCCGAACCTAATCCTAACCCTAACCCTAACCCCATCACAGGCTAACCCTAATCCTAATCCTAACGATTACTCACTAAACCTAGCCCTTACCCTAACCAAACCCTAACCCTACCATAACCCTGTCTCAGCCCTCCCTAACCCTAACCCTATTGCAGGCCTCCCTAACCCTAACCCCTACCCTTTCGCAGGCTAACCCTAACCCTAACCCTAACCCTTACTCACTAACCCTAACCCTAACCGTAACCCTAACCCTAACCCTGGTCCTGACCCTAACTCTAATTCTAGCCCTAACGCTAACTCTCACCCTCACCCTCACCCTAACCCTCACCTTAACCTTAACCTTCCCCGTAACTCTCTCCTTAACCCTCACCCTCACCCTCACACTCATCGTCACCCTAACCCCTAATCCTAAACCTGACCCTGAACCTATCGCATAGCCCGAAGCCTAACCCTAACACTAAACCTAACCGTAACCCAAACCCTATCGCAGGCCTCCCTAACCCTAATTCTAACCCTAACACTATCGCAGCCTAACCCAATCCTTAACCCTATCGCAGCCTAACCCTAACCCTAACGCTAACTCTAACCCAAACCCTTACTCACTAACCCTAACCGTAACCCTATCGCAGCCTAACCCTAACCATAACGCTAACTCTAACCCAAACCCTTACTCATTAACCCTAACCCTAACCCTAACCCTATCGCAGGTTAACCCTAACCAAACCATAAGCCTAACCCTAACCCTATCCCTAAGCCGAACACTAACTCTATCGCAGGCCTCCCTAACCCTAACCCGAACCCTAACCCTAACCAAACCTTAACCCTAAGCCAATCCCTGACCCTAACCCTATCGCAGCCTAACCCTAAACCTAACCCTAAGCAAACCCTAACCCTAACCCACACCCTAACCCTTACCCTATCACACGCTAACCTTAACACAAACCCTAATCAAAACCTAACACAAACCCTAAGCCTACCCTAACCCTATCCCTAACCCTAATCATAACCCTATCGCAGGCCTCCCTAATCCTAACCCTATCGCAGCCTAACCCTAATCCAAACCCTAACCAAACCCTAACCATAAGCCTAACCCTAACCCTAACCCCATCGCAGCCTAACCCTAAACCGAACCCTAACCCTAACCCTATCGCAGGCCTCCCTAACCCTAAACCTATCGCAGCCTAACTCTAACCATAACCCTAAACAAACCCTAACCCTAACCCTATCGCAGGCTAACCCTAACCCTTACCCTAACCAAACCCTAAGCCTAACCCGAACCCTATCCCCAACCCTAACCCTAACCCTATCGCAGGCTAACCCTAACCCTAACCCTAAACCTAACACTAACCATACCCTAAGCCTAACCCTAACCCTATCCCCAACCCTAACCCTAACACTATCGCAGGCTTCCCTAACCCTAACCCTATCCCTAACCCTATCGCAGCATAGCCCTAACCCTAACCCAAACGCCAACCAAACCCTAACCCTAACCCTAGCCCTAACCCTAACCCTAATCCAAACCCTAATCCCAACCCTAACCCTAACCCTATCGCAGGCTAACCCTAACCCTAAACCTAACCCGAACCAAAGGCTAACTCTAACTCTAACCTGAACCCTGACGCTTACCCTATCGCAGGCTAACCTTAACCCTAACCCGAACCAAACCCTAATCCTAACCCTAAGCCTAACCCTAAACCTATCCTTAAACCTAACCTTAACCCTATCGCAGGCCTCCCTAACCCTAACCCTATAGCAGCCTAACCCAAACCATAACCCTAACCAAACCCTAACCCTAACCCTAACCCTAACCCTAAGCAAACCCTAAGGCTAACCCTAACCCTATCCCCAATCCTAACCCTAACCCTATCGCAGGCTAACCCTAACCCTAACCTTAACCAAACCCTATCCCTAACCCTAATCCTAACCCTATCGCAGGCCCCCCGAACCCTAACCATATCGCAGCCTAACCCTAACCCTAATCCTAACAAAACCCTAACCCTAACCCTAACCCTAACCCTTACTCCCTAACCATAAACCTAACCCTAACCCTTACCCTATCGCAGGCTAGCGCTATCCCCAACCCTAACCAAACCTTATCGCAGGCCTCCCTAACCCTAACCCTAACTCTAACCCTCATCCTATCGCAGCATAACCCAAGCCCTAACCCTAACGACAACGAAACCCTAACCCTAAGCCTACCCCTAACCCTAATCCCAACCCTAACCCTAACCCTATCGCAGGCTAACCCTAACCCTAACCCTAACCCTAACACTAACCATACCCTAAGCCTAACCCTAACCCTATCCCCAACCCTAACCCTAACAGCATCGCAGGCTTCCCTAACCCTAACCTTAACCCTATCGCAGCATAATCCTGACCCTAACACTAACGCCAACCAAACCCTAGCCCTAAACCTAACCCTAAACCTAATCCTAAGCCGAACCCTAACCCTATCGCAGGCTAAACCTAACCCTAATCCTAACGCTTACTCACTAACCCAAACCCTAACCCTTACCCATACCCTATCGCGGGCTAACCCTAACCAAACCCTAAACCTAACCCTAACGCTAACCCTAACCCAATCCCTAAACCTTACTCACTAACCCTAACCCTAACCCTTACCCATACCCCATCGCAGGCTAACCCTAACCCTAACCTTAACCAAACCCTATCCCTAACCCTAATCCTAACCCTATCGCAGGCCTCCCTAACGCTAACCATATCACAGCCTAACACTAACCCTAATCCTAACCAAACCCTAACCCTAACCCTAACCCTAACCCTAACCCTTACTCCCTAACCATAAACCTAACCCTAACCCTTACCCTATCGCAGGCTAACGCTATCCCCAACCCTAACCAAACCTTATCGCAGGCCTCCCTAACCCTAACCCTAACTCTAACCCTAATCCTATCGCAGCATAACCCAAGCCCTAACCCTAACGACAACGAAACCCTAACCCTAAGCCTACCCCTAACCCTAATCCCAACCCTAACCCTAAGCCTACCGCAGGCTAACCCTAACACTAACCCTAACCCTAACCCTAACACTAACCATACCCTAAGCCTAACGCTAACCCTATCCCCAACCCTAACCCTAACAGTAGCGCAGGCTTCCCTAACCCTAACCTTAACCCTATCGCAGCATAATCCTGACCCTAACACTAACGCCAACCAAACCCTAGCCCTAAGCCTAACCCTAACCCTAACCCTAACCCTAACCCTAACCCTTACCCTATCGCAGGCTAACCGAATGCAAACCCTAACCAAACCCTAAACTTAGCCCTAACCGTATCCCTAACCTTAACCCTAACCCTATCGCAGGCCTCCCTAACCCAAACCCTAACCCAAAACAAACCCTAACCCTAAGCCTAACCCTAAATCTAACCCTATCGCAGCCTAACCCTAAACCTAACCCTAACCAAAGCCTAACTCTAACCCTAACCCTAAACAAACCCTAATGCTAATCCTAAGCCTAACCCAAACCCTAACCCTAGCCCTAAACCTAACCCTATCGCAGGCTAACCGAATGCAAACCCTAACCAAACCCTAAACTTAGCCCTAACCGTATCCCTAACCTTAACCCTAACCCTATCGCAGGCCTCCCTAACCCAAACCCTAACCCAAAACAAACCCTAACCCTAAGCCTAACCCTAACCCTAACCCTATCGCAGCCTAACCCTAAACCTAACCCTAACCAAAGCCTAACTCTAACCCTAACCCTAAACAAACCCTAATGCTAATCCTAAGCCTAACCCAAACCCTAACCCTAGCCCTAAACCTAACCCTATCGCAGGCCTCCCTAACCCTAACCCTATTGCAGCCTTACCCTAACCGTCACCCTAACCAAACACTAACCCTAACCCTTACCCTAACCCTAAACCTTACTCACTAACCCTAACTCTAACCCTACCCCTATCGCAGGCCTCCCTAACCCTAACCCTAACCCTATCGCTGCATAATCCGAACCCTAACCCTAATGCCAACCAAACCCTAGCCCTAAGCCTAACCCGAACCTAATCCTAACCCTAACCCTAACCCCATCACAGGCTAACCCTAATCCTAATCCTAACGATTACTCACTAAACCTAGCCCTTACCCTAACCCTAACCCTAACCAAACCCTAACCCTACCATAACCCTGTCTCAGCCCTCCCTAACCCTAACCCTATTGCAGGCCTCCCTAACCCTAACCCCTACCCTTTCGCAGGCTAACCCTAACCCTAACCCTAACCCTTACTCACTAACCCTAACCCTAACCGTAACCCTAACCCTAACCCTGGTCCTGACCCTAACTCTAATTCTAGCCCTAACGCTAACTCTCACCCTCACCCTCACCCTAACCCTCACCTTAACCTTAACCTTCCCCGTAACTCTCTCCTTAACCCTCACCCTCACCCTCACACTCATCGTCACCCTAACCCCTAATCCTAAACCTGACCCTGAACCTATCGCATAGCCCGAAGCCTAACCCTAACACTAAACCTAACCGTAACCCAAACCCTATCGCAGGCCTCCCTAACCCTAATTCTAACCCTAACACTATCGCAGCCTAACCCAATCCTTAACCCTATCGCAGCCTAACCCTAACCCTAACGCTAACTCTAACCCAAACCCTTACTCACTAACCCTAACCGTAACCCTATCGCAGCCTAACCCTAACCATAACGCTAACTCTAACCCAAACCCTTACTCATTAACCCTAACCCTAACCCTAACCCTATCGCAGGTTAACCCTAACCAAACCATAAGCCTAACCCTAACCCTATCCCTAAGCCGAACACTAACTCTATCGCAGGCCTCCCTAACCCTAACCCGAACCCTAACCCTAACCAAACCTTAACCCTAAGCCAATCCCTGACCCTAACCCTATCGCAGCCTAACCCTAAACCTAACCCTAAGCAAACCCTAACCCTAACCCACACCCTAACCCTTACCCTATCACACGCTAACCTTAACACAAACCCTAATCAAAACCTAACACAAACCCTAAGCCTACCCTAACCCTATCCCTAACCCTAATCATAACCCTATCGCAGGCCTCCCTAATCCTAACCCTATCGCAGCCTAACCCTAATCCAAACCCTAACCAAACCCTAACCATAAGCCTAACCCTAACCCTAACCCCATCGCAGCCTAACCCTAAACCGAACCCTAACCCTAACCCTATCGCAGGCCTCCCTAACCCTAAACCTATCGCAGCCTAACTCTAACCATACCCTAAGCCTAACCCTAACCCTATCCCCAACCCTAACCCTAACACTATCGCAGGCTTCTCTAACCCTAACCCTATCCCTAACCCTATCGCAGCATAGCCCTAACCCTAACCCTAACGCCAACCAAACCCTAACCCTAACCCTAGCCCTAACCCTAACCCTAATCCAAACCCTAATCCCAACCCTAACCCTAACCCTATCGCAGGCTAACCCTAACCCTAAACCTAACACTAACCATACCCTAAGCCTAACCCTAACCCTATCCCCAACCCTAACCCTAACACTATCGCAGGCTTCCCTAACCCTAAACCTAACCCTAACCCTAGCCCTAACCAAACCCTAACCCTAACCCTAACCCTAACCGAACACTAACCCTAAGCCTATCCCTAATCCTATCCCTAACACTAGCCCTGTCTCAGGCCTCCCTAACACTAACCCTAACCCTATTGCAGGCCTCCCTAACCCTAACCACCACCCTATCGCAGCCTAACCCTAACCCTAACCCTAACCCTAAGCCTAACCCAAGCCATATCCCTAACCCAAATCCTAACCCTATCACAGGCCTCCCTAACCGTAACCATATCACAGCCTAAACCTAACCCTAACCAAACCCTAACAGTAACCCAAACCCTTAATCACTAACGCTCAACCTAACCCTAATCCTAAACCTAGCACAGGCTAATCCTAACCCTAACCCTAACCAAACCTGAAGCCTAACCCTAACCCTATCCCCAACTCTAACCAAACCCTATTGCAGGCCTCCCTAACCCTAACCCCATCTCTAACCCTAACCCTATCGCAGAATAACCCTAACCCTAACCCTAACGCTAAACAAACCCTAACCCTAAGCCTAACCCTAACCCTAATCCTAACCCTAACCCTAACCCTATCGCAGGCTAACCCTAACCCTTAATCACTAACGCTAAACCTAACCCTAACACTTTCCCTATCGCAGGCTACCCCTAACCCTAACCAAACACTAACACTAACCCTAAGCCGAACCCTAACCCAATCTCTAACCCTAACCCTAACCCTATTGCAGCCTAACCCTAGCCCTAACCCTAACCAAACCCTAACCCTAACCCTAACGCTAACCCTAACCCTAACCCTTACTCACTAACACTAACCCTAACCCTAACCCTTACCCTATCGCAGGCTAACCCAACCCAAACTCTAACCAAACCCTAAGCTTAACCCTAACCGTATCCCTTACCTTAACCTTAACCCTATCGCAGGCCTCCCTAACCCTAACCCTAACCAAACCCTAACCCTAAGCCTAACCCTAACCCTAACCCTAACCAAACCCTAACCCTAATCCATCGCTAACCCTAACCCTAACCCTTACTCACTAACCCTAACCCTAACCCTAACCCTTACCCTATCGCAGGCTAACCTAACCCAAACCCTAACCAAACCCTAAGCTTAACCCTAACCGTATCCCTAACCTTAACCCTAACCCTATCGCAGGCCTCCCTAACCCTAACCCTAAACAAACCCTAACCCTAAGCCTAACCCTAACCCTAACCCTATCGCAGCCTAACCCTAAACCTAACCCTAACCAAAGCCTAACTCTAACCCTAACCCTAACCCTAACCAAACCCTAACGCTAATCCTAAGCCTAACCCAAACTCTATCACTAACCCTAACCCTATCCCGACCGCGGGCCTCCCTAACCCTAACCCTATCGCAGCCTAACCCTAACTATCACCCTAACCAAACATTAACCCTAACCCTTACCCTAATGCTAAACCTTACTCACTAACCCTAACCCTAACTCTAACCCTTACCCTATCGCAGGCCAACCCTAACCCTAAACCTAACCAAACCCTAAACTTAAACGTAACCCTATCCCCACCCTAATCCTAACCCTATCGCAGGCCTCCCTAACCCTAACCCTAACCTTAACCCTATCGCAGCATAATCCTAACCCTAACCCTAACGCCAACCAAACCCTAGCCCTAAGCTTAACCCAAACCCTAATCCTAACGCTTACTCACTAAACCAAGCCCTAACCCTAACCCTAACCCTAACCCTAACCCGAACCAAACCCTAACCCTCACCCTAACACTGTCTCAGCCCTCCCTAACCCTAACCCTAACCGTTTCGCAGGCCTCCCTAACCCTAACCCTCACCCTTTTGCAGGCTAACACTAACCCTAACCCTAACCCTAACCCTGACACACTAACCCTAACCCTAACCGTAACCCTAACCCTAACACTTATCCTGACCCTAAATCTAACTCTGGACCTAACGCTAACTCTCACCCTCACCCTCACCCTAACCCTCACCTTATCCTTAACCCTCCCCGTAACCCTCTCCCTAACCCTCACCCACACCCTCACCCTCACCCTCATCGTCACCCTAACCCCTAATCCTAAACCTGACCCTGAACCTATCGCATAGCCCGAAGCCTAACCCTAACACTAACCCTAACAGTAACCCAAACCCTATCGCAGGCCTCCCTAACCCTAAATCTAACACGAACACTATCGCAGCCTAACCTTATCCCTAACCCTAACCCTAACCCGATCGCAGCCTAACCCTAACCCTAACGCTAACTCTAACCCGAACCCTTACTCACTAACCCTAACCCTAATCCTATCGCAGCCTAACCCTAAACCTAACGCTAACTCTAACCCAAACCTTTACTCACTAACCCTAACCCTAACCCTAACCCTTACCCTATCGCAGGCTAACCCTAACCAAACCATAAGCCTAACCCTAACCCTATCCCTAAGCCGAACACTAACTCTATCGCAGGCCTCCCTAACCCTAACCCTAACCAAACCTTAATCCTAAGCCAATCCCTAACCCTTACCCTATCGCAGCCTAACCCTAAACCTAACCCTAAGCAAACCCTAACCCTAACACACACCCTAACCCTTACCCGATCGCAGGCTAACATAAACCCTAACCCTAACCCCATCGCAGCCTAACCCTAAACCTAACCCTAACCAAAGGCTTACTCTAACCCTAACCTGAACCCTAACGCTTACCCTATCGCAGGCTAACCTTAACCCTAACCCGAACCAAACCCTAATCCTAACCCTAAGCCTAACCCTAACCCTATCCTTAACCCTAACCCTAACCCTATCGCAGGCCTCCCTAACCCTAACCCTATAGCAGCCTAACCCAAACCATAACCCTAACCAAACCCTAACCCTAACCCTAAGCAAACCCTAAGGCTAACCCTAACCCTATCCCCAATCCTAACACTAACCCTATCGCAGGCTAACCCTAACCCTAACCCTAACCCTAACACTAACTTACTCACTAACCCTAACCCTAACCCTTACCCATACCCTATCGCAGGCAAACCCAAACCAAACCCTGAACCGAACCCTAACGCTAACCCTAACCCAATCCCTAAACCTTACTCACTAACCCTAACCCTAACCCTTACCCATACCCTATCGCAGGCTAACCCTAACCCTAACCTTAACCAAACCCTATCCCTAAACCTAATCCTAACCCTATCGCAGGCCTCCCTAACCCTAACCATATCGCAGCCTAACCCTAACCCTAATCCTAACCAAACCCTAACCCTAACCCTAACCCTAACCCTTACTCCCTAACCATAAACCTAACCCTAACCCTTACCCTATCGCAGGCTAACGCTATCCCCAACCCTAACCAAACCTTATTGCAGTCCTCCCTAACCCTAACCCTAACTCTAACCCTAATCCTATCGCAGCATAACCCAAGCCCTAACCCTAACGACAACGAAACCCGAACCCAAAGCCTACCCCTAACCCTAATCCCAACCCTAACCCTAAGCCTACCGCAGGCTAACCCTAACACTAACCCTAACCCTAACACTAACCATACCCTAAGCCTAACCCTAACCCTATCCCCAACCCTAACCCTAACAGTATCGCAGGCTTCCCTAACCCTAACCTTAACCCTATCGCAGCATAATCCTGACCCTAACACTAACGCCAACCAAACCCTAGCCCTAAGCCTAACCCTAACCCTAACCCTAACCCTAACCCTTACCCTATCGCAGGCTAACCGAATGCAAATCCTAACCAAACCCTAAACTTAGCCCTAACCGTATCCCTAACCTTAACCCTAACACTATCGCAGGCCTCCCTAACCCTAACCCTAACCCAAAACAAACCCTAACCCTAAGCCTAACCCTAACCCTAACCCTATCGCACCCTAACCCTAAACCTAACCCTAACCAAAGCCTAACTCTAACACTAACCCTAACCAAACCCTAATGCTAATCCTAAGCCTAACCCAAACCCTAACCCTAGCCCTAAACCTAACCCTATCGCAGGCCTCCCTAACCTAACCCTATTGCAGCCTAACCCTAACCGTCACCCTAACCAAACACTAACCCTAACCCTTACCCTAACCCTAAACCTTACTCACTAACCCTAACTCTAACCTATCGCAGGCCTCCCTAACCCTAACCCTAACCCTATCGCTGCATAATCCTAACCCTAACCCTAATGCCAACCAAACCCTAGCCCTAAGCCTAACCCTAACCTAATCCTAACCCTAACCCTAACCCCATCACAGACTAACCCTAATCCTAATCCTAACGATTACTCACTAAACCTAGCCCTTACCCTAACCCTAACCCTAACCAAACCCTAACCCTACCCTAACCCTGTCTCAGCCCTCCCTAACCCTAACCCTATTGCAGGCCTCCCTAACCCTAACCCCTACCCTTTCGCAGGCTAACCCTAACCCTAACCCTAACCCTTACTCACTAACCCTAACCCTAACCGTAACCCTAACCCTAACCCTGGTCCTGACCCTAACTCTAATTCTAGCCCTAACGCTAACTCTCACCCTCACCCTCACCCTAACCCTCACCTTAACCTTAACCCTCCCCGTAACTCTCTCCTTAACCCTCACCCTCTCCCTCACACTCATCGCCACCCTAACCCCTAATCCTAAACCTGACCCTGAACCTATCGCATAGCCCGAAGCCTAACCCTAACACTAAACCGAACCGTAACCCAAACCCTATCGCAGGCCTCCCTAACCCTAATTCTAACCCTAACACTATCGCAGCCTAACCCAATCCTTAACCCTAACCCTAACCCTATCGCAGCCTAACCCTAACCCTAACGCTAACTCTAACCCAAACCCTTACTCACTAACCCTAACCGTAACCCTATCGCAGCCTAACCCTAACCCTAACGCTAACTCTAACCCAAACCCTTACTCATTAACCCTAACCCTAACCCTAACCCTAACCCTATCGCAGGTTAACCCTAACCAAACCATAAGCCTAACCCTAACCCTATCCCTAAGCCGAACACTAACTCTATCGCAGGCCTCCCTAACCCTAACCCGAACCCTAACCCTAACCAAACCTTAACCCTAAGCCAATCCCTGACCCTAACCCTATCGCAGCCTAACCCTAAACCTAACCCTAAGCAAACCCTAACCCTAACCCACACCCTAACCCTTACCCTATCACACGCTAACCTTAACACAAACCCTAATCAAAACCTAACACAAACCCTAAGCCTACCCTAACCCTATCCCTAACCCTAATCATAACCCTATCGCAGGCCTCCCTAATCCTAACCCTATCGCAGCCTAACCCTAATCCAAACCCTAACCAAACCCTAACCATAAGCCTAACCCTAACCCTAACCCTATCGCAGCCTAACCCTAAACCGAACCCTAACCAAAGGCTAACTCTAACCCTAACCTTAACCCTAACGCTTACCCTATCGCAGGCTAACCTTAACCCTAACCCGAACCAAACCCTAATCCTAACCCTAAGCCTAACCCTAACCCTATCCTTAAACCTAACCCTAACCCTATCGCAGGCCTCCCTAACCCTAACCCTATCGCAGCCTAACCCAAACCATAACCAGAACCAAACCCTAACCCTAACCCTAACCCTAACCCTATCGCAGGCTAACCCTAACCCTTACCCTAACCAAACCCTAAGCCTAACCCGAACCCTATCCCCAACCCTAAACCTAACCCTACCGCAGGTTAACCCGAACCCTAACCCTAAACCTAACACTAACCATACCCTAAGCCTAACCCTAACCCTATCCCCAACCCTAACCCTAACACTATCGCAGGCTTCCCTAACCCTAACCCTATCCCTAACCCTATCGCAGCATAGCCCTAACCCTAACCCTAACTCCAACCAAACCCTAACCCTAACCCTAGCCCTAACCCTAACCCTAACCCTAATCCAAACTCTAATCCCAACCCTAACACTAACCCTATCGCAGGCTAACCCTAACCCTAACCCTAACTCTAACCATACCCTAAGCCTAACCCTAACCCTATCCCCAACCCTAACCCTAACACTATCGCAGGCTTCCCTAACCCTAACCCTAAACCTAACCCTAACCCTAGCCCTAACCAAACCCTAACCCTAACCCTAACCCTAACCGAACACTAACCCTAAGCCTATCCCTAATCCTATCCCTAACACTAGCCCTGTCTCAGGCCTCCCTAACACTAACCCTAATCCTATTGCAGGCCTCCCTAACCCTAACCCCCACCCTATCGCAGCCTAACCCTAACCCTAACCCTAACCGAACACTAACCCTAACCCTAAGCCTAACCCAAGCCCTATCCCTAAACCTGATCCTAACCCTATCACAGGCCTCCCTAACCGTAACCATATCACAGCCTAAACCTAACCCTAACCAAACCCTAACAGTAACCCAAACCCTTAATCACTAACGCTCAACCTAACCCTAATCCTAACCCTAGCGCAGGCTAATCCTAACCCTAACCCTAACCAAACCTGAAGCCTAACCCTAACCCTATCCCCAACTCTAACCAAACCCTATCGCAGGCCTCCCTAACCCTAACCCCATCTCTAACCCTAACCCTATCGCAGAATAACCCTAACCCTAACCCTAACGCCAAACAAACCCTAACCCTAAGCCTAACCCTAACCCTAATCCTAACCCTAACCCTAACCCTATCGCAGGCTAACCCTAACCCTTAATCACCAACGCTAAACCTAACCCTAACACTTTCCCTATCGCAGGCTACCCCTAACCCTAACCAAACACTAACACTAACCCTAAGCCGAACCCTAACCCAATCTCTAACCCTAACCCTAACCCTATCGCAGCCTAACCCTAACCCTAACCCTAACCAAACCCTAACCCTAACCCTAACGCTAACCCTAACCCTAACCCTTACTCACTAACACTAACCCTAACCCTAACCCATACCCTATCGCAGGCTAACCCAACCCAAACTCTAACCAAACCCTAAGCTTAACCCTAACCGTATCCCTAACCTTAACCTTAACCCTATCGCAGGCCTACCTAACCCTAACCCTAACCAAACCCTAACCCTAAGCCTAACCCTAACCCTAACCAAACCCTAACCCTAACCCTTACTCACTAACCCTAACCCTAACCCTTACTCACTAACCCTAACCCTAACCCTAACCCTTACCCTATCGCAGGCTAACCCAACCCAAACCCTAACCAAACCCTAAGCTTAACCCTAACCGTATCCCAAACCTTAACCCTAACCCTATCGCAGGCCACCCTAACCCTAACCCTAACCAAACCCTAACCCTAAGCCTAACCCTAACCCTAACCCTATCGCAGCCTAACCCTAAACCTAACCCTAACCAAAGGCTAACTCTAACCCTAACCTGAACCCTAACGCTTACCCTATCGCAGGCTAACCTTAACCCTAACCCTAAGCAAACCCGAATCCTAATCCAAAGCCTAACCCTAACCCTATCCTTAACCCTAACCCTAACCCTATCGCAGGCCTCCCTAACCCTAACCCTATCGCAGCCTAACCCTAACCATAACCCTAACCAAACGCTAACCCTAACCCTAACCCTTACCCTATCGCAGGCTAACCCTAACCCTTACCCTAACCCGAACCCTATCCCCAACCCAAACCCTAACCCTATCGCAGGCTAACCTTAACCCTAACCCGAACCAAACCCTAATCCTAATCCTAAGCCTAACCCTAACCCTTTCCCCAACCCTAACCCAAACACTATCGCAGGCTTCCCTAAACATAACCCTAACCCTAAACCTATCGCAGCATAGCCCTAACCCTAACGCCAACCAAACCCTAACCCTAAGCCTAACCCTAACTCTAATCATAACCCTAACCCTAACCCTAACCCTAACCCTAACCCTATCCCCAACCGTAACCCTAACCCTAACGCTAAGCCTAACCCTTACCCTATCGCAGGCTAACCCTAACCCTAACCCTAACCAAACCCTAACACTAACCCAAACGCTAACCCAAACCCTAACCAAACTCTAACCCTAAGCCTAACCCTAACCCTAACCCTAACCCTAACCCTAACCCTAACCCTAACCCTAACCCTAACCCTAACCGAACACTAACCCTAACCCTAAGCCTAACCCAAGCCCTATCCCTAAACCTGATCCTAACCCTATCACAGGCCTCCCTAACCGTAACCATATCACAGCCTAAACCTAACCCTAACCAAACCCTAACAGTAACCCAAACCCTTAATCACTAACGCTCAACCTAACCCTAATCCTAACCCTAGCGCAGGCTAATCCTAACCCTAACCCTAACCAAACCTGAAGCCTAACCCTAACCCTATCCCCAACTCTAACCAAACCCTATCGCAGGCCTCCCTAACCCTAACCCCATCTCTAACCCTAACCCTATCGCAGAATAACCCTAACCCTAACCCTAACGCCAAACAAACCCTAACCCTAAGCCTAACCCTAACCCTAATCCTAACCCTAACCCTAACCCTATCGCAGGCTAACCCTAACCCTTAATCACCAACGCTAAACCTAACCCTAACACTTTCCCTATCGCAGGCTACCCCTAACCCTAACCAAACACTAACACTAACCCTAAGCCGAACCCTAACCCAATCTCTAACCCTAACCCTAACCCTATCGCAGCCTAACCCTAACCCTAACCCTAACCAAACCCTAACCCTAACCCTAACGCTAACCCTAACCCTAACCCTTACTCACTAACACTAACCCTAACCCTAACCCATACCCTATCGCAGGCTAACCCAACCCAAACTCTAACCAAACCCTAAGCTTAACCCTAACCGTATCCCTAACCTTAACCTTAACCCTATCGCAGGCCTACCTAACCCTAACCCTAACCAAACCCTAACCCTAAGCCTAACCCTAACCCTAACCAAACCCTAACCCTAACCCTTACTCACTAACCCTAACCCTAACCCTTACTCACTAACCCTAACCCTAACCCTAACCCTTACCCTATCGCAGGCTAACCCAACCCAAACCCTAACCAAACCCTAAGCTTAACCCTAACCGTATCCCTAACCCTAACCCTAACCCTATCGCAGGCCACCCTAACCCTAACCCTAACCAAACCCTAACCCTAAGCCTAACCCTAACCCTAACCCTATCGCAGCCTAACCCTAAACCTAACCCTAACCAAAGGCTAACTCTAACCCTAACCTGAACCCTAACGCTTACCCTATCGCAGGCTAACCTTAACCCTAACCCTAAGCAAACCCGAATCCTAATCCAAAGCCTAACCCTAACCCTATCCTTAACCCTAACCCTAACCCTATCGCAGGCCTCCCTAACCCTAACCCTATCGCAGCCTAACCCTAACCATAACCCTAACCAAACGCTAACCCTAACCCTAACCCTTACCCTATCGCAGGCTAACCCTAACCCTTACCCTAACCCGAACCCTATCCCCAACCCAAACCCTAACCCTATCGCAGGCTAACCTTAACCCTAACCCGAACCAAACCCTAATCCTAATCCTAAGCCTAACCCTAACCCTTTCCCCAACCCTAACCCAAACACTATCGCAGGCTTCCCTAAACCTAACCCTAACCCTAAACCTATCGCAGCATAGCCCTAACCCTAACGCCAACCAAACCCTAACCCTAAGCCTAACCCTAACTCTAATCATAACCCTAACCCTAACCCTAACCCTAACCCTAACCCTATCCCCAACCGTAACCCTAACCCTAACGCTAAGCCTAACCCTTACCCTATCGCAGGCTAACCCTAACCCTAACCCTAACCAAACCCTAACACTAACCCAAACGCTAACCCAAACCCTAACCAAACTCTAACCCTAAGCCTAACCCTAAACCTAAACCTATCGCATCCAAACCCTAAACCTAACCCTAACCAAACCCTAACCCTCATCCTAACCCCAACCCTTACTGACTAACCCTAACGCTAACCCTTACCCAATCGCAGGCTAACCCTAACCCTAAACCTAACCCTTACTCACTAACCCTAAACCTAACCCTAACCCTAACAAAAACCTAACCCAAATCATAACCCTAACCCCAACCCTAACCCTAACGCAGGCTAAACCTAACCCTAACCCTAACCCTAACCCTATGGCAGCCTAACCCTTACCCTAACCCTAACCAAATGCTAAGCCAAACCCTAACCCTAACCCTATTGCAGGCTAACCCTAACCCTAACCCTAACCCTATCTCAGACCTCCCTATCCCTAACCCTAATCCTGTCGCAGGACACCCTAACCCTAAGCTTAACCCGAAACCTATCCCTAACCCTAACCCTATCTCAGGCCTCCATAACCCTATCGCAGGCCTCCCTAACCCTAAACCTCGCCCTATCGCAGGCTAACCCTAACCCTAACCCTAACCCTTACTCACTAATCCTAACCCTATCGCAACCTTACCCAATCCATAACTCTAACCAAACCCTAACCCTACCCTAACCCTAACCCAAACCCTAACCCTAATCCTAACCCTAACCCTAACCCTTAGCCTATCGCAGGCTAAACCTAACCCTAACCCTAACCCTAACCCTAACCCTAATCCTAACCCTAACCCTAACCCTAACCCTAACGCTAACTCTAACCATAACCCTTACTCACTAACCCTAACCCTAACCCTAACCCTATCGCAGACTAACCCTAACCAAACCATAAGCCTAACCCTAACCCTATCCCTAAGCCGAACACTAACTCTATCGCAGGCCTCCCTAACCCTAACCCTAACCCTAACCCTAACCAAACCTTAACCCTAAGCCAATCCCTGACCCTAACCCTATCGCAGCCTAACCCTAAACCTAACCCTAAGCAAACCCTAAACCTAACCCACACCCTAACCCTTACCCTATCACACGCTAACCTTAACACAAACCCTAATCAAAACCTAACACAAACCCTAAGCCTACCCTAACCCTATCCCTAACCCTAATCATAACCCTATCGCAGGCCTCCCTAATCCTAACCCTATCGCAGCCTAACCCTAATCCAAACCCTAACCAAACCCTAACCATAAGCCTAACCCTAACCCTAAACCTATCGCAGCCTAACCCTAAACCTAACCCTAAGCAAAGGCTAACTCTAACACTAACCTGAACCCTAACGCTTACTCTATCGCAGGCTAACCTTAACCCTAACCCGAACCAAACCCTAATCTTAATCCTAAACCTAACCCTAACCCTATCCTTAACCCTAACCCTAACCCTATCGCAGGCCTCCCTATTCCTAACCCTATCGCAGACTAACCCTAACCATAACCCTAACCAAACGCTAACCCTAACCCTAACCCTTACCCTATCGCAGGCTAACCCTAACCCTTACCCTAACCCGAACCCTATCCCCAACCCTAACCCTAACCCTATCGCAGCATAACCCTAACCCTAACCCTAACGCCAACCGAACCCTAACCCTAAGCCTAACCCTAACCATAATCCTTAGCCTAACCCTAACCCTATCGTAGGCTAACCCTAACCCTAACCCTAAACCTTACTGACTAACGCTAACCCTAACCCTAATCCTTACCCTATCGTAGGCTACCCCAACCCTAACCCTAACCAAACCCTAACCCTAACCCTAAGCCTAACCCTAACCCAATCCCTAACCCAAACCTAACCCTATCGCAGGCTAACCCTAACCATAACCCTAACCAAACCCTAACACTAACCCAAACGCTAACCCAAACCCTAACCAAATTCTAACCCTAAGCCTAACCCTAAACCTAAACCTATCGCAGCCAAACCCTAAACCTAACCCTAACGAAACCCTAACCCTCATCCTAACCCCAACCCTTACTGACTAACCCTAACGCTAACCCTTACCCAATCGCAGGCTAACCCTAACCCTAAACCTAACCCTTACTCACTAACCCTAAACCTAACCCTAACCCTAACCCTAACCCTAACAAAAACCTAACCCTAATCATAACCCCATCCCCAACCCTAACCCTAATGCAGGCTAACCCTAACCCTAACCCTAACCCTAACCCTATGGCAGCCTAACCCTTACCCTAACCCTAACCAAACGCTAAGCCAAACCCTAACCCTAACCCTTTTGCAGGCTAACCATAACCCTAACCCTAACCCTATCTCAGACCTCCCTATCCCTAACCCTAATCCTGTCGCAGGACACCCTAACCCTAAGCTTAACCCGAAACCTATCCCTAACCCTAACCCTATCTCAGGCCTCCATAACCCTATCGCAGGCCTCCCTAACCCTAAACCTCGCCCTATCGCAGGCTAACCCTAACCCTAACCCTAACCCTTACTCACTAATCCTAACCCTATCGCAACCTTACCCTAACCATAACTCTAACCAAACCCTAACCCTACCCTAACCCTAACCCAAACCCTAACCCTAATCCTAACCCTAACCCTAACCCTTAGCCTATCGCAGGCTAAACCTAACCCTAACCCTAACCCTAACCCTAACCCTAATCCTAATCCTAACCCTAACGCTAACCCTAACGCTAACTCTAACCCGAACCCTTACTCACTAACCCTAACCCTAACCCTAACCCTATCGCAGGCTAACCCTAACCAAACCATAAGCCTAACCCTAACCCTATCCCGAAGCCGAACACTAACTCTATCGCAGGCCTCCCTAACCCTAACCCTAACCCTAACCCTAACCAAACCTTAACCCTAAGCCAATCCCTGACCCTAACCCTATCGCAGCCTAACCCTAAACCTAACCCTAAGCAAACTCTAACCCTAACCCACAGCCTAACCCTTACCCTATCACACGCTAACCTTAACACAAACCCTAATCAAAACCTAACACAAACCCTAAGCCTACCCTAACCCTATCCCTAACCCAAGTCATAACCCTATCGCAGGCCTCCCTAATCCTAACCCTATCGCAGCCTAACCCTAATCCAAACCCGAACCAAACCCTAACCATAAGCCTAACCCTAACCCTAACCCTATCGCAGCCTAACCCTAAACCTAACCCTAACCAAAGGCTAACTCTAACCCTAACCTGAACCCTAACGCTTACCCTATCGCAGGCTAACCTTAACCCTAACCCGAACCAAACCCTAATCCTAATCCTAAACCTAACCTTAACCTTATCCTTAACCCTAACCCTAACCCTATCGCAGGCCTCCGTAACCCTAACCCTATCGCAGCCTAACCCTAACCATAACCCTAACCAAACGCTAACCCGAACTCTAACCCTTACCCTATCGCAGGCTAACCCTAACCCTTACCCTAACCCGAACCCTATACCCAACCCTAACCCTATCCCTATCGCAGCATAACGCTAACCCTAACCCTAACGCCAACCTAACCCTAACCCTAAGCCTAACCCTAACCATAATCCTTAGCCTAACCCTAACCCTATCGCAGGCTAACCCTAACCCTAACCCTAACCCTAAACCTTACTGACTAACGCTAACCCTAACCCTAATCCTTACCCTATCGGAGGCTACCCCTAACCCTAACCCTAACCAAACCCTAACCCTAACCCTAAGCCTAACCCTAACACAATCCCTAACCTAAACCTAACCCTATCGCAGGCTAACCCTAACCCTAACCCTAACCAAACCCTAACACTAACCCAAACGCTAACCCAAACCCTAACCAAACTCTAACCCTAAGCCTAACCCTAAACCTAAACCTATCGCAGCCAAACCCTAAACCTAACCCTAACCAAACCCTAACCCTCATCCTAACCCCAACCCTTACTGACTAACCCTAACGCTAACCCTTACCCAATCGCAGGCTAACCCTAACCCTAAACCTAACCCTTACTCACTAACCCTAACCCTAACCCTAACCCTAACCCTAACAAAAACCTAACCCTAATCATAACCCTATCCCCAACCCTAACCCTAACGCAGGCTAACCCTAACCCTAACCCTAACCCTAACCCTAACCCTAACCCTATTGCAGCCTAACCCTTACACTAACCCTAACCAAACGCTAAGCCAAACCCTAACCCTAACCCCATTGCAGGCTAACCCTAACCCTAACCCTAACCCTATCTCAGACCTCCCTATCCCTAACCCTAATCCTGTCGCAGGCCACCCTAACCCTAGGTTTAACCCGAAACCTATCCCTAACCCTAACCCTATCTCAGGCCTCCATAACCCTATCGCAGGCCTCCCTAACACTAAACCTCACCCTATCGCAGGCTAACCCTAACCCTAACCCTAACCCTTACTCACTAATCCTAACCCTATCGCAACCTTACCCTAACCATAACTCTAACCAAACCCTAACCCTACCCTAACCCTAACCCAAACCCTAACCCTAATCCTAACCCTAACCCTAACCCTTAGCCTATCGCAGGCTAAACCTAACCCTAACCCTAACCCTAACCCTAACCCTAATCCTAACCCTAACCCTAACCCTAATGCTAACTCTAACCCGAACCCTTACTCACTAACCCTAACCCTAACCCTAACCCTATCGCAGGCTAACCCTCACCAAACCATAAGCCTAACCCTAACCCTATCCCTAAGCCGAACACTAACTCTATCGCAGGCCTCCCTAACCCTAACCCTAACCCTAACCCTAACCAAACCTTAACCCTAAGCCAATCCCTAACCAAACCCTAACCATAAGCCTAACCCTAACCCTAACCCTATCGCAGCCTAACCCTAAACCTAACCCTAACCAAAGGCTAACTCTAACCCTAACCTGAACCCTAACGCTTACCCTATTGAAGGCTAACCTTAACCCTAACCCGAACCAAAGCCTAATCCTAATCCTAAACCTAACCCTCACCCTATCCTTAACCCTAACCCTAACCCTATCGCAGGCCTCCCTAACCCTAACCCTAACCCTATCGCAGCCTAACCCTAACCATAACCCTAACCAAACGCTAACCCTAACCCTAACCCTTACCCTATCGCAGGCTAACCCTAACCCTTACCCTAACCCGAACCCTATCCCCAACCCTAACCCTAACCCTATCGCAGCATAACCCTAACCCTAACGCCAACCGAACCCTAACCCTAAGCCTAACCCTAACCATAATCCTTAGCCTAACCCTAACCCTATCGCAGGCTAACCCTAACCCTAACCCTAAACCTTACAGACTAACGCTAACCCTAACCCTAATCCTTACCCTATCATAGGCTACCCCTAACCCTAACCCTAACCAAACCCTAACCCTAACCCTAAGCCTAACCCTAACCCAATCCCTAACCCAAACCTAACCCTATCGCAGGCTAACCCTAACCCTAACCCTAACCAAACCCTAACACTAACCCAAACGCTAACCCAAACCCTAACCAAACTCTAACCCTAAGCCTAACCCTAAACCTAAACCTATTGCAGCCAAACCCTAAACCTAACCCTAACCAAACCCTAACCCTCATCCTAACCCCAACCCTTACTGACTAACCCTAACGCTAACCCTTACCCAATCGCAGGCTAACCCTAACCCTAAACCTAACCCTTACTCACTAACCCTAAACCTAACCCTAACCCTAACCCTAACCCTAACAAAAACCTAACCCTAATCATAACCCTATCCCCAACCCTAACCCTAACGCAGGCTAACCCTAACCCTAACCCTAACCCTAACCCTAACCCTAACCCTATGGCAGCCTAACCCTTACCCTAACCCTAACCAAACGCTAAGCCAAACCCTAACCCTAACCCTATTGCAGGCTAACCCTAACCCTAACCCTAACCCTATCTCAGACCTCCCTATCCCTAACCCTAATCCTGTCGCAGGCCACTCTAACCCTAAGCTTAACCCGAAACCTATCCCTAACCCTAACCCTATCTCAGGCCTCCATAACCCTATCGCAGGCCTCCCTAACCCTAAACCTCGCCCTATCGCAGGCTAACCCTAACCCTAACCCTAACCCTTACTCACTAATCCTAACCCTATCGCAACCTTACCCTAACCATAACTCTAACCAAACCCTAACCCTACCCTAACCCTAACCCAAACCCTAACCCTAATCCTAACCCTAACCCTAACCCTTAGCCTATCGCAGGCTAAACCTAACCCTAACCCTAACCCTAACCCTAACCCTAATCCTAACCCTAACCCTAACCCTAACGCTAACTCTAACTCGAACCCTTACTCACTAACCCTAACCCTAACCCTAACCCTATCGCAGGCTAACCCTAACCAAACCATAAGCCTAACCCTAACCCTATCCCTAAGCCGAACACTAACTCTATCGCAGGCCTCCCTAACCCAAACCCTAACCCTAACCCTAACCAAACCTTAACCCTAAGCCAATCCCTGACCCTAACCCTATCGCAGCCTAACCCTAAACCTAACCCTAAGCAAACCCTAACCCTAACCCACACCCTAACCCTTACCCTATCACACGCTAACCTTAACACAAACCCTAATCAAAACCTAACACAAACCCTAAGCCTACCCTAACCCTATCCCTAACCCTAATCATAACCCTATCGCAGGCCTCCCTAACCCTAACCCTATCGCAGCCTAACCCTAAACCTAACCCTAACCAAAGGCTGACTCTAACCCTAACCTGAACCCTAATGCTTACCCTATCGCAGGCTAACCTTAACCCTAACCCGAACCAAACCCTAATCCTAATCCTAAACCTAACCCTAACCCTATCCTTAACCCTAACCCTAACCCTATCGCAGGCCTCCCTAACCCTAACCCTATCGCAGCCTAACCCTAACCATAACCCTAACCAAACGCTAACCCTAACCCTAACCCTTACCCTATCGCAGGCTAACCCTAACCCTTAGCCTAACCCGAACTCTATCCCCAACCCTAACCCTAACACTATCGCAGGCTTCCCTAACCCTAACCCTAACCCTAACCCTAACGCCAACCAAACCCTAACCCTAAGCCTAACCCTAACTCTAATCATAACCCTAACCCTAACACTATCGCAGGCTACCCTAACCCTAACCCTACCCCTTACTCACTAACGCTAACCCTAACCCTAAACCTTACCCTATCGCAGGCTACCCCTAACCCTCACCCAAACCCTAACCCTAACCCTAACGCAACGCCTAACCCTTACCCTATCGCAGGCTAACCCTAATCCTAAAACTTACCCTATCACAGGTGACACCTAACCCTAACCCTAACCCTAACCCTAACCCTATCCCCAACCCTAACCCTAACCCTAACGCTAAGCCTAACCCTTACCCTATCGCAGGCTAACCCTAATCCTAAAACTTACCCTATCGCAGGTGACACCTAACCCTAACTCTAACCCTAACCCTATCGCAGCATAACCCTAACCCTAAACCTAACGCCAACCGAACCCTAACCCTAAGCCTAACCCTAACCATGATCCTTAGCCTAACCCTAACCCTATCGCAGGCTAACCCTAACCCTAACCCTAAACCTTACTGACTAACGCTAACCCTAACCCTAATCATTACCCTATCGTAGGCTACCCCTAACCCTAACCCTAACCAAACCCTAACCCTAACCCTAAGCCTAACCCTAACCCAATCCCTAACCCAAACCTAACCCTATCGCAGGCTAACCCTAACCCTAACCCTAACCAAACCCTAACACTAACCCAAACGCTAACCCTAACCCTAACCAAACCCGAACCCAAATCCTAACCCTAACCAAACACTAACCCTAAGCCTATCCCTAACCCTATACCTAACCCTAACACTATCTCAGGCTTCCCTAACCCTAAACGTAACCCTATCGCAGGCCTCCCTAACCCTAACCCCCAACCTATCGCAGGCTAACCCTAACCCTAACCCTAAACCTAGGCCTAACCCTATCGCAGCCTAACCCTAACCCTAACCCTAACGCAGGCCTCCCAAACCCTAACCCTAACCCTATCGCAGCCTAACACTTACCCTAACCCTAACCAAACGCTAACCCAAACCCTAACCCTAACCCAATCGCAGGTTAACCCTAACCCTAACCCTAACCCTATCGCAGACAGGCCTCCCTAACCCTAAGCTTAACCCGAAACCTATCCCTAACCCTACCCTATCTCAGGCCTCCATAACCCTATCGCAGGCCTCCCTAACCTTAACCCTTACCCTATCGTAGGCTACCCCAACCCTAACCCTAACCAAACCCTAACCCTAACCCTAAGCCTAACCCTAACCCAATTCCTAACCCAAACCTAACCCTATCGCAGGCTAACCCTAACCCTAACCAAACCCTTACACTAACGCAAACGCTAACCCTAACCCTAACCAAACTCTAACCTAAGCCTAACCCTAACCCTAAACCTATCGCCGCCAAACCCTAAACCTAACCCTAACCAAACCCTAACCCTCATCCTAACCCTAACCCTTACTGACTAACCCTAACGCTAACCCTTTCCAAATCGCACGCTAACCCTAACCCTAAACCTAAGCCTTACTCACTAACCCTAAACCTAACCCTAACCCTAACCCTAACCATAACCAAAACCTAACCCTAATCATAACCCTAATCAAAAACTCACCCCAAGCCTATCCCTAATCATATCCCTAACCGTGAACCTCTCTCAGGACTCCCTAACCCTAAACCTAAACCTCACCCTTACCCTATCGCAGGCTAACCTTAACCCTAACCCTAACCAAACCCGAAGCCTCACCCTAACTCTATCCCTAACACTAACCCTAACCCTATCGCAGGCCTCCCTAACCCTAACCCTAAATCTAACCATAACCCTATCGCTGCATAATCCTAACCCTAACCCTAACGCTAACCAAACCCTAACCCTACTACTAAACCTAACCCTAACCCTATTGCAGGCTAACCCTAACCCTAACCCTAACACTATCTCAGACCTCCCTATCCCTAACCCTAATCCTGTCGCAGGCCACCCTAACCCTAAGCTTAACCCGAAACCTATCCCTAACCCTAACCCTATCTCAGGCCTCCATAACCCTATCGCAGGCCTCCCTAACCCTAAACCTCGCCCTATCGCAGGCTAACCCTAACCCTAACCCTAACCCTTACTAACTAATCCTAACCCTATCGCAACCTTACCCTAACCATAACTCTAACCAAACCCTAACCCTACCCTAACCCTAACCCAAACCCTAACCCTAACCCTAACCCACACCCTAACCCTTACCCTATCACACGTTAACCTTAACACAAACCCTAATCAAAACCTAACACAAACCCTAAGCCTACCCTAACCCTATCCCTAACGCTTCCTCACTAACCCTAACCCTAACCCTAACCCTTACCCGATCGCAGGCTAACCCTAACCCTAACCCTAACCCTTCCTCACTAACCCTAACCCTAACCCTAACCCTTACCCTATCGCAGACTAACCCTAACCCTAACCCTAACCAAACCCGAAGCCTAACCCTAACCCTATCCCTAACCCTAATCATAACCCTATCGCAGGCCTCCCTAATCCTAACCATATCGCAGCCTAACCCTAATCCAAACCCTAACCAAACCCTAACCATAAGCCTAACCCTAACCCTAACCCTATCGCAGCCTAACCTTAAACCTAACCCTAACCAAAGGCTAACTCTAACCCTAACCTGAACCCTAACGCTTACCCTATCGCAGGCTAACCTTAACCCTAACCCGAAGCAAACCCTAATCCTAACCCCAAGCCTAACCTTAACCCTATCCTTAACCCTAACCCTAACCCTATCGCAGGCCTCCCTAACCCTAACCCTATCGCAGCCTAACCCTAACCATAACCCTAACCAAACGCTAACCCTAACCCTAACCCTTACCCTATTGCAGGCTAACCCTAACCCCTACCCTAACCAAACCCTAAGCCTAACACGAACCCTTTCCCCAACCCTAACCCTAACCCTATCGCAGGCTAACACTAACCCTAACCCTAAACCTAACACTAACCATACCCTAAGCCTAACCCTAACCCTATCCCCAACACTAACCCTAACACTATCGCAGGCTTCCTTAACCCTAACCCTAACCCTAACCCTGTCGCAGCATAGCCCTAACCCTAACCCTAACGCCAACCAAACCCTAACCCTAAGCCTAACCCTAACTCTAATCATAACCCTAACCCTAACAGTATCGCAGGCTACCCTAACCCTCACCCTACCCCTTCCTCACTAACGCTAACCCTGACCCTAAACCTTACCCTATCGCAGGCTACCCCTAACCCTCACCCTAACCCTAACCCTAACCCTAACGCTAAGCCTAACCCTAACCCTATCGCAGGCTAACCCTAATCCTAAAACTTACCCTATCGCAGGTGACACCTAACCCTAACCCTAACCCTAACCCTATCCCCAACCCTAACCCTAACCCTATCGCAGGTCTCCCTAACCCTTACCCTAACTCTAACCCTAACCCTATCGCAGCATAACCCTAACCCTAACCCTAACGCCAACCGAACACTAACCCTAAGCCTAACCCTAACCATAATCCTAAGCCTAACCCTAACCCTATTGCAGGCTAACCCTAACCCTAACCCTAACCCTAAACCTTACTGACTAACGCTAACCCTAACCCTAATCCTTACCCTATTGTAGGCTACCCCTAACCCTAACCCTAACCAAACACTAACCCTAACCCTAATCCTAACCCTAACCCAATCCCTAACCCAAACCTAACCCTATCGCAGGCTAACCCTAACCCTAACCCTAACCAAACCCTAACACTAACGCAAACGCTAACCCTAACCCTAACCAGACTCTAACCCTAAGCCTAACGCTAACCCTAAACCTATCACAGCCAAACCCTAAACCTAACCCTAACCAAACCCTAACCCTCATCCCAACCCTAACCCTTACAGACTAACCCTAACGCTGACCCTTACCCAATCGCACGCTAACCCTAACCCTAAACCTTACCCTTACTCACTAACCCTAAACCTAACCCTAACCCTAACCAAAACCTAACCCTAATCATAACCCTAATCAAAAACTCACCCTAAGCCTATCCCTAATCATATCCCTAACCGTGAACCTCTCTCGGGAATCCCTAACCCTAAACTTAAACCTCACCCTTACCCTATCGCAGGCTAACCTTAACCCTAACCCTAACCAAACCCGAAGCCTCACCCTAACTCTATCCCTAACACTAACCCTAACCCTATCGCAGGCCTCCCTAACCCTAACCCTAACGCTAACCATAACCCTATCGCTGCATAATCCTAACCCTAACCCTAACGCCAACCAAACCCTAACCCTAACCCTAATACTAACCCTAACCCTAACCCTAACGCAGGCCTCCCAAACCCTAGCCCTAACCCTAACCCTATGGCAGCCTAACCCTAACCCTAACCCTAACCAAACGCTAACCCAAACCCTAACCCTAACCCTATTGCAGGCTAACCCTAACCCTAACCCTATCTCAGACCTCCCTATCCCTAACCCTAATCCTGTCGCAGGCCACCCTAACACTAAGCTTAACCCGAAACCTATCCCTAACCCTAACCCTATCTCAGGCCTCCCTAACCCTATCGCAGGCCTCCCTAACCCTAAACCTCGCCCTATTGCAGGCTAACCCTAACCCTAACCCTAACCCTTACTCACTAATCCTAACCCTATCGCAACCTTACCCTAACCATAACTCTAACCAAACACTAACCCTACCCTAACCCTAACCCAAACCCTAACCCTAATCCTAACCCTAACCCTAACCCTTAGCCTATCGCAGGCTAAACCTAACCCTAACCCTAACCCTAACCCTAACCCTAATCCTAACCCTAACCCTAACCCTAACGCTAACTCTAACCCGAACCCTTACTCACTAACCCTAACCCTAACCCTAACCCTATCGCAGGCTAACCCTAACCAAACCATAAGCCTAACCCTAACCCTATCCCTAAGCCGAACACTAACTCTATCGCAGGCCTCCCTAACCCTAACCCTAACCCTAACCCTAACCAAACCTTAACCCTAAGCCAATCCCTGACCCTAACCCTATCGCAGCCTAACCCTAAACCTAACCCTAAGCAAACCCTAACCCTAACCCACACCCTAACCCTTACCCTATCACACGCTAACCTTAACACAAACCCTAATCAAAACCTAACACAAACCCTAAGCCTATCCTAACCCTATCCCGAACCCTAATCATAACCCTATCGCAGGCCTCCCTAATCCTAACCATATCGCAGCCTAACCCTAATCCAAACCCTAACCAAACCCTAACCATAAGCCTAACCCTAACCCTAACCCTATCGCAGCCTAACCCTAAACCTAACCCTAACCAAAGGCTAACTCTAACCCTAACCTGAACCCTAACGCTTACCCTATCGCAGGCTAACCTTAACCCTAACCCGAAGCAAACCCTAATCCTAACCCTAAGCCTAACCCTAACCCTATCCTTAACCCTAACCCTAACCCTATCGCAGGCCTCCCTAACCCTAACCCTATCGCAGCCTAACCCTAACCATAACCCTAACCAAACGCTAACCCTAACCCTAACCCTTACCCTATTGCAGGCTAACCCCAACCCTTACCCTAACCAAACCCTAAGCCTAACCCGAACCCTGTCCCCAACCCTAACCCTAACCCTATCGCAGGCTAACCCTAACCCTAACCCTAAACCTAACACTAACCATACCCTAAGCCTAACCCTAACCCTATCCCCAACCCTAACCCTAACACTATCGCAGGCTAACCCTAACCCTAACCCTAAACCTAACACTAACCATACCCTAAGCCTAACCCTAACCCTATCCCCAACCCTAACCCTAACACTATCGCAGGCTTCCCTAACCCTAACCCTAACCCTAACCCTATCGCAGCATAGCCCTAACCCTAACCCTAACGCCAACCAAACCCTAACCCTAAGCCTAACCCTAACTCTAATCATAACCCTAACCCTAACACTATCGCAGGTTACCCTAACCCTAACCCTACCCCTTACTCACTAACGCTAACCCTAACCCTAAACCTTACCCTATCGCAGGCTACCCCAACCCTCACCCTAACCCTAACCCTAACCCTAACGCTAAGCCTAACCCTAACCCTATCGCAGGCTAACCCTAATCCTAAAATTACCCTATCGCAGGTGACACCTAACCCAAACTCTAACCCTAACCCTAACCCTATCCCCAACCCTAACCCTAACCCTATCGCAGGTCTCCCTAACCCTAACCCTAACTCTAACCCTAACCCTATCGCAGCATAACCCTAACCCTAACCCTAACCCTAACCAAACCTTAACCCTAAGCCAATCCCTGACCCTAACTCCATCGCAGCCTAACCCTAAACCTAACCCTAAGCAAACCCTAACCCTAACCCACACCCTAACCCTTACCCTATCACACGTTAACCTTAACACAAACCCTAAGCCTACCCTAACCCTATCCCTAACGCTTCCTCACTAACCCTAACCCTAACCCTAACCCTTACCCGATCGCAGGCTAACCCTAACCCTAACCCTAACCCTTCCTCACTAACCCTAACCCTAACCCTAACCCTTACCCTATCGCAGACTAACCCTAACCCTAACCCTAACCAAACCCGAAGCCTAACCCTAACCCTATCCCTAACCCTAATCATAACCCTATCGCAGGCCTCCCTAATCCTAACCATATCGCAGCCTAACCCTAATCCAAACCCTAACCAAACCCTAACCATAAGCCTAACCCTAACCCTAACCCTATCGCAGCCTAACCTTAAACCTAACCCTAACCAAAGGCTAACTCTAACCCTAACCTGAACCCTAACGCTTACCCTATCGCAGGCTAACCTTAACCCTAACCCGAAGCAAACCCTAATCCTAACCCCAAGCCTAACCTTAACCCTATCCTTAACCCTAACCCTAACCCTATCGCAGGCCTCCCTAACCCTAACCCTATCGCAGCCTAACCCTAACCATAACCCTAACCAAACGCTAACCCTAACCCTAACCCTTACCCTATTGCAGGCTAACCCTAACCCCTACCCTAACCAAACCCTAAGCCTAACACGAACCCTTTCCCCAACCCTAACCCTAACCCTATCGCAGGCTAACACTAACCCTAACCCTAAACCTAACACTAACCATACCCTAAGCCTAACCCTAACCCTATCCCCAACACTAACCCTAACACTATCGCAGGCTTCCTTAACCCTAACCCTAACCCTAACCCTGTCGCAGCATAGCCCTAACCCTAACCCTAACGCCAACCAAACCCTAACCCTAAGCCTAACCCTAACTCTAATCATAACCCTAACCCTAACAGTATCGCAGGCTACCCTAACCCTCACCCTACCCCTTCCTCACTAACGCTAACCCTGACCCTAAACCTTACCCTATCGCAGGCTACCCCTAACCCTCACCCTAACCCTAACCCTAACCCTAACGCTAAGCCTAACCCTAACCCTATCGCAGGCTAACCCTAATCCTAAAACTTACCCTATCGCAGGTGACACCTAACCCTAACCCTAACCCTAACCCTATCCCCAACCCTAACCCTAACCCTATCGCAGGTCTCCCTAACCCTTACCCTAACTCTAACCCTAACCCTATCGCAGCATAACCCTAACCCTAACCCTAACGCCAACCGAACACTAACCCTAAGCCTAACCCTAACCATAATCCTAAGCCTAACCCTAACCCTATTGCAGGCTAACCCTAACCCTAACCCTAACCCTAAACCTTACTGACTAACGCTAACCCTAACCCTAATCCTTACCCTATTGTAGGCTACCCCTAACCCTAACCCTAACCAAACACTAACCCTAACCCTAAGCCTAACCCTAACCCAATCCCTAACCCAAACCTAACCCTATCGCAGGCTAACCCTAACCCTAACCCTAACCAAACCCTAACACTAACGCAAACGCTAACCCTAACCCTAACCAGACTCTAACCCTAAGCCTAACGCTAACCCTAAACCTATCACAGCCAAACCCTAAACCTAACCCTAACCAAACCCTAACCCTCATCCCAACCCTAACCCTTACAGACTAACCCTAACGCTGACCCTTACCCAATCGCACGCTAACCCTAACCCTAAACCTTACCCTTACTCACTAACCCTAAACCTAACCCTAACCCTAACCAAAACCTAACCCTAATCATAACCCTAATCAAAAACTCACCCTAAGCCTATCCCTAATCATATCCCTAACCGTGAACCTCTCTCGGGAATCCCTAACCCTAAACTTAAACCTCACCCTTACCCTATCGCAGGCTAACCTTAACCCTAACCCTAACCAAACCCGAAGCCTCACCCTAACTCTATCCCTAACACTAACCCTAACCCTATCGCAGGCCTCCCTAACCCTAACCCTAACGCTAACCATAACCCTATCGCTGCATAATCCTAACCCTAACCCTAACGCCAACCAAACCCTAACCCTAACCCTAATACTAACCCTAACCCTAACCCTAACGCAGGCCTCCCAAACCCTAGCCCTAACCCTAACCCTATGGCAGCCTAACCCTAACCCTAACCCTAACCAAACGCTAACCCAAACCCTAACCCTAACCCTATTGCAGGCTAACCCTAACCCTAACCCTATCTCAGACCTCCCTATCCCTAACCCTAATCCTGTCGCAGGCCACCCTAACACTAAGCTTAACCCGAAACCTATCCCTAACCCTAACCCTATCTCAGGCCTCCCTAACCCTATCGCAGGCCTCCCTAACCCTAAACCTCGCCCTATTGCAGGCTAACCCTAACCCTAACCCTAACCCTTACTCACTAATCCTAACCCTATCGCAACCTTACCCTAACCATAACTCTAACCAAACACTAACCCTACCCTAGCCCTAACCCAAACCCTAACCCTAATCCTAACCCTAACCCTAACCCTTAGCCTATCGCAGGCTAAACCTAACCCTAACCCTAACCCTAACCCTAACCCTAATCCTAACCCTAACCCTAACCCTAACGCTAACTCTAACCCGAACCCTTACTCACTAACCCTAACCCTAACCCTAACCCTATCGCAGGCTAACCCTAACCAAACCATAAGCCTAACCCTAACCCTATCCCTAAGCCGAACACTAACTCTATCGCAGGCCTCCCTAACCCTAACCCTAACCCTAACCCTAACCAAACCTTAACCCTAAGCCAATCCCTGACCCTAACCCTATCGCAGCCTAACCCTAAACCTAACCCTAAGCAAACCCTAACCCTAACCCACACCCTAACCCTTACCCTATCACACGCTAACCTTAACACAAACCCTAATCAAAACCTAACACAAACCCTAAGCCTATCCTAACCCTATCCCGAACCCTAATCATAACCCTATCGCAGGCCTCCCTAATCCTAACCATATCGCAGCCTAACCCTAATCCAAACCCTAACCAAACCCTAACCATAAGCCTAACCCTAACCCTAACCCTATCGCAGCCTAACCCTAAACCTAACCCTAACCAAAGGCTAACTCTAACCCTAACCTGAACCCTAACGCTTACCCTATCGCAGGCTAACCTTAACCCTAACCCGAAGCAAACCCTAATCCTAACCCTAAGCCTAACCCTAACCCTATCCTTAACCCTAACCCTAACCCTATCGCAGGCCTCCCTAACCCTAACCCTATCGCAGCCTAACCCTAACCATAACCCTAACCAAACGCTAACCCTAACCCTAACCCTTACCCTATTGCAGGCTAACCCCAACCCTTACCCTAACCAAACCCTAAGCCTAACCCGAACCCTGTCCCCAACCCTAACCCTAACCCTATCGCAGGCTAACCCTAATCCTAACCCTAAACCTAACACTAACCATACCCTAAGCCTAACCCTAACCCTATCCCCAACCCTAACCCTAACACTATCGCAGGCTTCCCTAACCCTAACCCTAACCCTAACCCTATCGCAGCATAGCCCTAACCCTAACCCTAACGCCAACCAAACCCTAACCCTAAGCCTAACCCTAACTCTAATCATAACCCTAACCCAAACACTATCGCAGGCTACCCTAACCCTAACCCTACCCCTTACTCACTAACGCTAACCCTAACCCTAAACCTTACCCTATCGCAGGCAACCCCAACCCTCACCCTAACCCTAACCCTAACCCTAACGCTAAGCCTAACCCTAACCCTATCGCAGGCTAACCCTAATCCTAAAACTTACCCTATCGCAGGTGACACCTAACCCAAACCCTAACCCTAACCCTAACCCTATCCCCAACCCTAACCCTAACCCTATCGCAGGTCTCCCTAACCCTAACCCTAACTCTAACCCTAACCCTATCGCAGCATAACCCTAACCCTAACCCTAACCCTAACCAAACCTTAACCCTAAGCCAATCCCTGACCCTAACTCCATCGCAGCCTAACCCTAAACCTAACCCTAAGCAAACCCGAACCCTAACCCACACCCTAACCCTTACCCTATCACACGTTAATCTTAACACAAGCCCTAATCAAAACCTAACACAAACCCTAAGCCTACCCTAACCCTATCCCTAACGCTTCCTCACTAACCCTAACCCTAACCCTAACCCTTACCCGATCGCAGGCTAACCCTAACCCTAACCCTAACCCTAACGCTTCCTCACTAACCCTAACCCTAACCCTAACCCTTACCCTATCGCAGACTAACCCTAACCCTAACCCTAACCAAACCCGAAGCCTAACCCTAACCCTATCCCTAACCCTAATCATAACCCTATCGCAGGCCTCCCTAATCCTAACCATATCGCAGCCTAACCCTAATCCAAACCCTAACCAAACCCTAACCATAAGCCTAACCCTAACCCTAACCCTATCGCAGCCTAACCCTAAATCTAACCCTAACCAAAGGCTAACTCTAACCCTAACCTGAACCCTAACGCTTACCCTATCGCAGGCTAACCTTAACCCTAACCCGAAGCAAACCCTAATCCTAACCCTAAGCCTAACCCTAACCCTATCCTTAACCCTAACCCTAACCCTATCGCAGGCCTCCCTAACCCTAACCCTATCGCAGCCTAACCCTAACCATAACCCTAACCAAACCCTAACCCTAACCCTAACCCTTACCCTATTGCAGGCTAACCCTAACCCCTACCCTAACCAAACCCTAAGCCTAACCCGAACCCTGTCCCCAACCCTAACCCTAACCCTATCGCAGGCTAACACTAACCCTAACCCTAAACCTAACACTAACCATACCCTAAGCCTAACCCTAACCCTATCCCCAACACTAACCCTGACACTATCGCAGGCTTCCTTAACCCTAACCCTAACCCTAACCCTGTCGCAGCATAGCCCTAACCCTAACCCTAACGCCAACCAAACCCTAACCCTAAGCCTAACCCTAACTCTAATCATAACCCTAACCCTAACAGTATCGCAGGCTACCCTAACCCTCACCCTACCCCTTCCTCACTAACGCTAACCCGAACCCTAAACCTTACCCTATCGCAGGCTACCCCTAACCCTCACCCTAACCCTAACCCTAACGCTAAGCCTAACCCTAACCCTATCGCAGGCTAACCCTAATCCTAAAACTTACCCTATCGCAGGTGATACCTAACCCTAACCCTAACCCTAACCCTATCCCCAACCCTAACCCTAACCCTATCGCAGGTCTCCCTAACCCTTACCCTAACTCTATCCCTAACCCTATCGCAGCATAACCCTAACCCTAACCCTAACGCCAACCGAACACTAACCCTAAGCCTAACCCTAACCATAATCCTAAGCCTAACCCTAACCCTATTGCAGGCTAACCCTAACCCTAACCCTAACCCTAAACCTTACTGACTAACGCTAACCCTAACCCTAATCCTTACCCTATTGTAGGCTACCCCTAACCCTAACCCTAACCAAACCCTAACCCTAACCTTAAGCCTAACACTAACCCAATCCCTAACCCAAACCTAACCCTATCGCAGGCTAACCCTAACCCTAACCCTAACCAAACCCTAACACTAACGCAAACGCTAACCCTAACCCTAACCAGACTCTAACCCTAAGCCTAACGCTAACCCTAAACCTATCACAGCCAAACCCTAAACCTAACCCTAACCAAACCCTAACCCTCATCCCAACCCTAACCCTTACAGACTAACCCTAACGCTGACCCTTACCCAATCGCACGCTAACCCTAACCCTAAACCTTACCCTTACTCACTAACCCTAAACCTAACCCTAACCCTAACCAAAACCTAACCCTAATCATAACCCTAATCAAAAACTCACCCTAAGCCTATCCCTAATCATATCCCTAACCGTGAACCTCTCTCAGGAATCCCTAACCCTAAACCTAAACCTCACCCTTACCCTATCGCAGGCTAACCTTAACCCTAACCCTAACCAAACCCGAAGCCTCACCCTAACTCTATCCCTAACACTAACCCTAACCCTATCGCAGGCCTCCCTAACCCTAACCCTAACGCTAACCATAACCCTATCGCTGCATAATCCTAACCCTAACCCTAACGCCAACCAAACCCTAACCCTAACCCTAACCCTAACGCAGGCCTCCCAAACACTAACCCTAACCCTAACCCTATGGCAGCCTAACCCTAACCCTAACCCTAACCAAACGCTAACCCAAACCCTAACCCTAACCCTATTGCAGGCTAACCCTAACCCTAACCCTATCTCAGACCTCCCTATCCCTAAACCTAACCCTAACCCTAACCCTATCACAGACTAACCCTAACCCTAACCCTAACCAAACAGGAAGCCTAACCCTAAGCCTAAACCTAACCCGATCGCAGGCCTCCCTAACCCTAACCCCCAACCTATTGCAGGCTAACCCTAACCCTAACCCTAACCCTAATCTTTACTCACTAACCCTAAACCTAGGCTTAACCCTATCGCAGCCTAACCCTAACCCTAACCCTAACGCAGGCCTCCCTAACCCTAACCCTAACCCTATCGCAGCCTAACCCTTACCCTAACACTAACCAAACGTAAACCCAAACCCTAACCCTAACCCGAAACCTATCGCAGGCTAACCCTAACCCTATCTCAGACCTCCCTATCCCTAACCCTAATCCTGTCGCAGGCCACCCGAACCCTAAGCTTAACCCGAAACCCATCCCTAACCCTAACCCTTTCTCAGGCCTCCATAACCCTATCGCAGGCCTCCCTAACCCTAACCCTCACCCTATCGCAGGCTAACCCTAACCCTAACCCTAACCCTTACTCACTAGTCCTAACCCTATCGCAACCTTACCCTAACCATAACCCTAACCAAACCCTAACCCTACCCTAACCCTAACCCAAACCCTAACCCTAACTGACTAACCATAACCCTAACCCTAACCCTTAGCCTATCGCAGGCTAAACCTAACCCTAACCCTAACCCTAACCCTAACCCTAACCCTATCGCTTTCTCACTAACCCTATCCCTCACCCTAACCCTAACCCTATCACAGACTAACCCTAACCCTAACCAAACCCGAAGCCTAACCCTAAGCCTAAACCTAACCCGATCGCAGGCCTCCCTAACCCTAACCCCCAACCTATTGCAGGCTAACCCTAACCCTAACCCTAACCCTAATCCTTACTCACTAACCCTAAACCTAGGCTTAACCCTATCGCAGCCTAACCCTAACCCTAACCCTAACGCAGGCCTCCCAAACCCTAACCCTAACCCTAACCCTATCGCAGCCTAACCCTTACCCTAACACTAACCAAACGTTAACCCAAACCCTAACCCTAACCCGAAACCTATCGCAGGCTAACCCTAACCCTATCTCAGACCTCCCTATCCCTAACCCTAATCCTGTCGCAGGCCACCCTAACCCTAAGCTTAACCCGAAACCCATCCCTAACCCTAACCCTTTCTCAGGCCTCCATAACCCTATCGCAGGCCTCCCTAACCCTAACCCTCACCCTATCGCAGGCTAACCCTAACCCTAACCCTAACCCTTACTCACTAGTCCTAACCCTATCGCAACCTTACCCTAACCATAACCTTAACCAAACCCAAACCCTACCCTAACCCGAACCCAAACCCTAACCCTAACTGACTAATCCTAACCCTAACCCTTAGCCTATCGCAGGCTAACCCTAAACCTAACCAAACCCTAAGCCTAACCCTAACCCTATCCCTAACCATAACCCTAACCCTATCGCAGGCCTCCCTAACCCTAACCCTATCGCAGCCTAAACCTAACCGTAGCCCTAACCAAACCCTAACCCTAACCCTAACACTGTCGCAGGCTAACCCTAACCCTAATGCTTACAAACTAACCCTAACCCTAACCCTAACCCTATCGCAGGTCTCCCTAACTGTAATCCTATCGCAGCCTAACCCTAACCCTATTCCTAACCAAACTGTAAACCTAACCCTAACCCTAAGCCTATCGCAGGCTAACCCTAACCCTAACCCTAACCCTAACGCTTCCTCACTAACCCTAACCCTAACCCTAACCCTTACCCTATCGCAGACTAACCCTAACCCTAACCCTAACCAAACCCGAAGCCTAATCCTAACGCTAACCCTAACCCTATCGCAGGCCTCCCGAACCGTAACCCTAACACAGCCTAACCCTAACCCTAACCCTAACCAAACCGTGGCCCTAACCCTAACCCTACCCTAACCCTATCGCAGGCTAACCCTAACCCAAACCCTAACCCTAACGCTTACTCACTAACCCTAACCCTAACCCTAACCCTATCGCAGGCCTCCCTAACTGTAACCCTATCGCAGCCTAACCCTAACCCTAATCCTAACCAAACTGTAAACCTAACCCTAACCCTAACCCTATCGCAGGCTAACCCTAACCCTAACCCTAACCCTAACGCTTCCGCACTAACCATAACCCTAACCCTAACCCTTACCCTATCGCAGACTAACCCTAACCCAAACCCTAACCAAACCCGAAGCCTAACCCTAACGCTAACCCTAACCCTATCGCAGGCCTCCCGAACCGTAACCCTATCGCAGCCTAACCCTAACCCTAACCCTAACCAAACCGTAGCCCTAACCCTAACCCTAACCCTAACCTTATCGCAGGCTAACCCTAACCCTAACCCTAACGCTTCCTCACTAACCCTAACCCTAACCCTAACCCTTACCCTATCGCAGACTAACCCGAACCCTAACCCTAACCAAACCCTAACTCTATCCCTAACACTAACCCTAACCGTATCGCAGGCCTCCATAACCCTATCGCAGGCCTCCCTAACCCTAAACCTCGCCCTATCGCAGGCTAACCCTAACCCTAACCGTAACCCTTACTCACTAATCCTAACCCTATCGCAACCCTACCCTAACCATAACTCTAACCAAACCCTAACCCTACCCTAACCCTAACCCAAACCCTAACCATAACTGACTAACCATAACCCTAACCCTAACCCTTAGCCTATCGCAGGCTAAACCTAACCCTAACCCTAACCCTAACCCTAACCCTAACCCTATCGCTTACTCACTAACCCTATCCCTAACCCTAACCCTAACCCTATCACAGACTAACCCTAACCCTATTCCCTAACCAAACCCGAAGCCTAACCCTAAGCCTAAACCTAACCCGATCGCAGGCCTCCCTAACGCTAACCCCCAACCTATTGCAGGCTAACCCTAACCCTAACCCTAACCCTAATCCTTACTCACTAACCCTAAACCTAGGCTTAACCCTATCGCAGCCTAACCCTAACCCTAACACTAACCAAACGTTAACCCAAACCCTAACCCTAACCCGAAACCTATCGCAGGCTAACCCTAACCCTATCTCAGACCTCCCTATCCCTAACCCTAATCCTGTCGCAGGCCACCCGAACCCTAAGCTTAACCCGAAACCCATCCCTAACCCTAACCCTTTCTCAGGCCTCCATAACCCTATCGCAGGCCTCCCTAACCCTAACCCTCACCCTATCGCAGGCTAACCCTAACCCTAACCCTAACCCTTACACACTAGTCCTAAACCTATCGCAACCTTACCCTAACCATAACCTTAAACAAACCCTAACCCTACCCTAACCCTAACCCAAACCCTAACCCTAACTGACTAACCATAACCCTAACCCTAACCCTTAGCCTGTCGCAGGCTAAACCTAACCCTAACCCTAACCCTAACCCTATCGCTTTCTCACTAACCCTATCCCTAACCCTAACCCTAACCCTATCACAGACTAACCCTAACCCTAACCAAACCCGAAGCCTAACCCTAAGCTTAAACCTAACCCGATCGCAGGCCTCCCTAACCCTAACCCCCAACCTATTGCAGGCTAACCCTAACCCTAACCCTAACCCTAATCCTTACTCACTAACCCTAAACCTAGGCTTAACCCTATCGCAGCCTAACCCTAACCCTAACCCTAACGCAGGCCTCCCAAACCCTAACCCTATCGCAGCCTAACCCTATCGCAGCCTAACCCTTACCCTAACACTAACCAAACGTTAACCCAAACCCTAACCCTAACCCGAAACCTATCGCAGGCTAACCCTAACCCTATCTCAGACCTCCCTATCCCTAACCCTAATCCTGTCGCAGGCCACCCTAACCCTAAGCTTAACCCGAAACCCATTCCTAACCCTAACCCTTTCTCAGGCCTCCATAACCCTATCGCAGGCCTCCCTAACCCTAACCCTCACCCTATCGCAGGCTAACCCTAACCCTAACCCTAACCCTTACTCACTAGTCCTAACCCTATCGCAACCTTACCCTAACCATAACCTTAAACAAACCCAAACCCTACCCTAACCCGAACCCAAACCCTAACCCTAACTGACTAACCCTAACCCTAACCCTTAGCCTATCGCAGGCTAACCCTAAACCTAACCAAACCCTAAGCCTAACCCTAACCCTATCCCTAACCATAACACTAACCCTATCGCAGGCCTCCCTAACCCTAACCCTATCGCAGCCTAAACCTAACCGTAGCCCTAACCAAACCCTAACCCTAACCCTAACACTGTCGCAGGCTAACCCTAACCCTAATGCTTACAAACTAACCCTAACCCTAACCCTAACCCTATCGCAGGTCTCCCTAACTGTAATCCTATCGCAGCCTAACCCTAACCCTATTCCTAACCAAACTGTAAACCTAACCCTAACCCTAAGCCTATCGCAGGCTAACCCTAACCCTAACCCTAACCCTAACGCTTCCTCACTAACCCTAACCCTAACCCTAACCCTTACCCTATCGCAGACTAACCCTAACCCTAACCCTAACCAAACCCGAAGCCTAATCCTAACGCTAACCCTAACCCTATCGCAGGCCTCCCGAACCGTAACCCTATCGCAGCCTAACCCTAACCCTAACCCTAACCAAACCGTGGCCCTAACCCTAACCCTACCCTAACCCTATCGCAGGCTAACCCTAACCCAAACCCTAACCCTAACGCTTACTCACTAACCCTAACCCTAACCCTAACCCTAACCCTAACCCTAACCCTATCGCAGGCCTCCCTAACTGTAACCCTATCGCAGCCTAACCCTAACCCTAATCCTAACCAAACTGTAAACCTAACCCTAACCCTAACCGTATCGCAGGCTAACCCTAACCCTAACCCTAACCCTAACGCTTCCGCACTAACCATAACCCTAACCCTAACGCTTACCCTATCGCAGACTAACCCTAACCCTAACCCTAACCAAACCCGAAGCCTAACCCTAACGCTAACACTAACCCTATCGCAGGCCTCCCGAACCGTAACCCTATCGCAGCCTAACCCTAACCCTAACCAAACCGTAGCCCTAACCCCAACCCTAACCGTAACCCTATCGCAGGCTAAGCCTAACCCTAACCCTAACCCTAACGCTTCCTCACTAACCCTAACCCTAACCCTAACCCTTACCCTATCGCAGACTAACCCTAACCCTAACCCTAACCAAACCCGAAGCCTAACCCTAACACTAACCCTAACCCTATCGCAGGCCTCCCGAACCGTAATCCTATCGCAGCCTAACCCTAACCCTAACCCTAACCAAACCGTAGCCCTAACCCTAACCCTAACCCTAACCTCCCTATCCCTAACCCTAATCCTGTCGCAGGCCACCCTAACCCTAAGCTTAACCCGAAACCCATCCCTAACCCTAACCCTTTCTCAGGCCTCCATAACCCTATCGCAGGCCTCCCTAACCCTAACCCTCACCCTATCGCAGGCTAACCCTAACCCTAACCCTAACCCTTACTCACTAGTCCTAACCCTATCGCAACCTTACCCTAACCATAACCTTAACCAAACCCAAACCCTACCCTAACCCTAACCCAAACCCTAACCCTAACTGACTAACCCTAACCCTAACCCTTAGCCTATCGCAGGCTAACCCTAAACCTAACCAAACCCTAAGCCTAACCCTAACCCTATCCCTAACCATAACACTAACCCTATCGCAGGCCTCCCTAACCCTAACCCTATCGCAGCCTAAACCTAACCGTAGCCCTAACCAAACCCTAACCCTAACCCTAACACTGTCGCAGGCTAGCCCTAACCCTAATGCTTACAAACTAACCCTAACCCTAACCCTAACCCTATCGCAGGTCTCCCTAACTGTAATCCTATCGCAGCCTAACCCTAACCCTATTCCTAACCAAACTGTAAACCTAAGCCTAACCCTAAGCCTATCGCAGGCTAACCCTAACCCTAACCCTAACCCTAACGCTTCCTCACTAACCCTAACCCTAACCCTAACCCTTACCCTATCGCAGACTAACCCCAACCCTAACCCTAACCAAACCCGAAGCCTAATCCTAACGCTAACCCTAACCCTATCGCAGGCCTCCCGAACCGTAACCCTATCACAGCCTAACCCTAACCCTAACCCTAACCAAACCGTGGCCCTAACCCTAACCCTACCCTAACCCTATCGCAGGCTAACCCTAACCCAAACCCTAACCCTAACGCTTACTCACTAACCCTAACCCTAACCCTAACCCTATCGCAGGCCTCCCTAACTGTAACCCTATCGCAGCCTAACCCTAAGCCTAATCCTAACCAAACTGTAAACCTAACCCTAACCCTAACCCTATCGCAGGCTAACCCTAACCCTAACCCTAACCCTAACACTTCCGCACTAACCATAACCCTAACCCTAACCCTTACCCTATCGCAGACTAACCCTAACCCTAACCCTAACCAAACCCGAAGCCTAACCCTAACGCTAACCCTAACCCTATCGCAGGCCTCCCGAACCGTAACCCTATCGCAGCGTAACCCTAACCCTAACCCTAACCCTAACCAAACCGTAGCCCTAACCCTAACCCTAACCCTAACCTTATCGCAGGCTAACCCTAACCCTAACCCTAACCCTAACGCTTCCTCACTAACCCTAACCCTAACCCTAACCCTAACCCTATCGCAGACTAACCCTAACCCTAACCCTAACCAAACCCTAACTCTATCCCTAACACTAACCCTAACCCTATCGCAGGCCTCCATAACCCTATCGCAGGCCTCCCTAACCCTAAACCTCGCCCTATCGCAGGCTAACCCTAACCCTAACCGTAACCCTTACTCACTAATCCTAACCCTATCGCAACCCTACCCTAACCATAACTCTAACCAAACCCTAACCCTACCCTAACCCTAACCCAAACCCTAACCATAACTGACTAACCATAACCCTAACCCTAACCCTTAGCCTATCGCAGGCTAAACCTAACCCTAACCCTAACCCTAACCCTAACCCTAACCCTATCGCTTACTCGCTAACCCTATCCCTAACCCTAACCCTAACCCTATCACAGACTAACCCTAACCCTAACCCTAACCAAACCCGAAGCCTAACCCTAAGCCTAAACCTAACCCGATCGCAGGCCTCCCTAACCCTAACCCCCAACCTATTGCAGGCTAACCCTAACCCTAACCCTAACCCTAATCCTTACTCACTAACCCTAAACCTAGGCTTAACCCTATCGCAGCCTAACCCTAACCCTAACCCTAACGCAGGCCTCCCAAACCCTAACCCTAACCCTAACCCTATCGCAGCCTAACCCTTACCCTAACACTAACCAAACGTTAACCCAAACCCTAACCCTAACCCGAAACCTATCGCAGGCTAACCCTAACCCTATCTCAGACCTCCCTATCCCTAACCCTAATCCTGTCGCAGGCCAACCTAACCCTAAGCTTAACCCGAAACCCATCCCTAACCCTAACCCTTTCTCAGGCCTCCATAACCCTATCGCAGGCCTCCCTAACCCTAACCCTCACCCTATCGCAGGCTAACCCTAACCCTAACCCTAACCCTTACTCACTAGTCCTAACCCTATCGCAACCTTACCCTAACCATAACCTTAAACAAACCCAAACCCTACCCTAACCCGAACCCAAACCCTAACCCTAACTGACTAACCCTAACCCTAACCCTTAGCCTATCGCAGGCTAACCCTAAACCTAACCAAACCCTAAGCCTAACCCTAACCCTATCCCTAACCATAACCCTAACCCTATCGCAGGCCTCCCTAACCCTAACCCTATCGCAGCCTAAACCTAACCGTAGCCCTAACCAAACCCTAACCCTAACCCAGCACTGTCGCAGGCTAACCCTAACCCTAACCCTAACCCTATCCTATCGCAGCCTAACCCTAACCCTATTCCTAACCAAACTGTAAACCTAACCCTAACCCTAAGCCTATCGCAGGCTAACCCTAACCCTAACCCTAACCCTAACGCTTCCTCACTAACCCTAACCCTAACCCTAACCCTTACCCTATCGCAGACTAACCCTAACCCTAACCCTAACCAAACCCGAAGCCTAATCCTAACGCTAACCCTAACCCTATCGCAGGCCTCCCGAACCGTAACCCTATCGCAGCCTAACCCTAACCCTAACCCTAACCAAACCGTGGCCCTAACCCTAACCCTACCCTAACCCTATCGCAGGCTAACCCTAACCCAAACCCTAACCCTAACGCTTACTCACTAACCCTAACCCTAACCCTAACCCTAACCCTAACCCTATCTCAGGCCTCCCTAACTGTAACCCTATCGCAGGCCTCCCTAACCCTAACCCTAATCCTAACCAAACTGTAAACCTAACCCTAACCCTAAACCTATCGCAGGCTAACCCTAACCCTAACCCTAACCCTAACGCTTCCGCACTAACCATAACCCTAACCCTAACCCTTACCCTATCGCAGACTAACCCTAACCCTAACCCTAACCAAACCCGAAGCCTAACCCTAACGCTAACCCTAACCCTATCGCAGGCCTCCCGAACCGTAACCCTATCGCAGCCTAACCCTAACCCTAACCCTAACCCTAACCAAACCGTAGCCCTAACCCCAACCCTAACCCTAACCCTATCGCAGGCTAACCCTAACCCTAACCCTAACCCTAACGCTTCCTTACTAACCCTAACCCTAACCCTAACCCTTACCCTATCGCAGACTAACCCTAACCCTAACCCTAACCAAACCCGAAGCCTAACCCTAACACTAACCCTAACCCTATCGCAGGCCTCCCGAACCGTAATCCTATCGCAGCCTAACCCTAACCCTAACCCTAACCAAACCGTAGCCCTAACCCTAACCCTAACCCTAACCCTATCGCAGGCTAACCCTAACCCTAACCCTAACCCTAACGCTTACTCACTAACCCTAAGCCTAACCCTAACCATTACCCTATCGCAGGCGAACCCTAAACCTAACCCTGACCAAACGCTAACCCTAACCCTATCGCAGGCCTCCCTAACCCTAACCATCTCCCTATCGCAGGCTAACCCTAATCCTAACCCTAAGCCGTACTCACTACCCCTAACCCTAGCCCTAACCCTATCGCAGCCTTACCCTAACCATAAACCTAACCAAACCCTAATCCTAACCTTAACCCTAACCCTAACCCTTACTGACTAACCAAACCCTAACCCCACCCCTTACCCTATCGCAGGCTAACCCTAACCCTCAGCCTAACCAAACACTAAGCCTAACCAAAACCATATTCTTAACCCTAACCCTAACCCTCTCGCAGGCCACCCTAACCATAACCCTTACCCAAACCCTATCGCAGCATAACCCTAACCCAAACCCTAACCAAACCCTAACCCTAACCTTAAACCTATCGCAGGCTGACCCTAACCCTAACCCTAACGCTTACTCACTAACCCTACCCTTACCCTATCGCAGACTAACCCTAAACCTAACCCAAACTAAACCCTAACCCTAACCCTAAGCCTAACCCAAACCCTATCACTAACCCTAACCCTAAACCTACCGCAGGCCTCCCTAACCCTAACCCTATCGCAGCCTAACACTAACCATAACCCTAACCAAACACCAACCCTAACCCTTAACATAACCCTAAACCTTACTCACTAACCCTAACCCTAACTCTAACCCTAACTCTATCGCAGCATAACCCTAACCCTAAACCTAACGCCAACCGAACCCTAACCCTAAGCCTAACCCTAACCATAATCCTAAGCCTAACCCTAACCCTATCGCAGGCTAACCCTAACCCTAACCCTAAACCTTACTGACTAACGCTAACCCTAACCCTAATCCTTACCCTATCGTAGGCTACCCCTAACCCTAACCCCAACCAATCCCTAACCCTAAACCTAAGCCTAACCCTAACCCAATCCCAAACCCAAACCTAACCCTATCGCAGCCTAACCCTAACCCTAACCCTAACCAAACCCTAACACTAACCCAAACGCTAACCCTAACCCTAACCCTAACCCTAACCAAACTCTAACCCTAAGCCTAACCCTAACCCTAAACCTATCGCAGCCAAACCCTAAATCTAACCCTAACCAAACCCTAACCCTCACCCTAACCCTAACCCTTACTGACTAACCCTAACCCTAACCCTAACCCTTACCCTATCGCAGGCTAACCCTAACCCTAAACCTAACCCTTACTCACTAACCCTAAACCTAACCCTAACCCTAACCCTAACCCTAACCAAAACCTAACCCTAATCATAACCCTAATCAAACACTAACCCTAAGCCTATCCCTAACCATATCCCTAACCGTGAACCTATCTCAGGACTCCCTAACCCTAAACCTAAACCTAACCCTTACCCTATCGCAGGCTAACCTTAACCCTAACCCTAAACAAACCGAAGCCTAACCCTAACTCTATCCCTAACCTAACCCTAACCCTAACCCTATCGCAGGTCTCCCTGAATTGAATTTGTGGGCGGCACGGTGGCACAGTGGTTAGCACTGCTGCCTCACAGCGCCTGAGACCCGGGTTCAATTCCCGACTCAGGCGACTGACTGTGGAGTTTGCACGTTCTCCCCGTGTCTGCGTGGGTTTCCTCCGGGTGCTCCGGTTTCCTCCCACAGTCCAAAGATGTGCGGGTCAGGTGAATTGGCCGTGCTAAATTGCCCGTAGTGTTAGGTAAGGGGTAAATGTAGGGGTCTGGGTGGGTTGCGCTTCGGCGGGTCGGTGTGGACTTGTTGGGCTGAAGGGCCTGTTTCCACACTGTAAGTAATCTAATCTAAGATCACAGCTGGTGGATGGACAGTGAAACAGGAGCGTATCATTATTAAGGTGGTGACGAGAGAGCATTTTTTCTCTCTCGGGGTCATGCTTTTCTGGAACACTCTTCCCACAGAGCTCTGGAACACGAGTCATTGCATGTTGTTAAGATAGATGTAAATAGAGTACTGACTGAAGAGACTCATTAAGAGTATAATACAAAGACAGGAATGTGTGGATGAGGCCATTGTCAGATCAGGTTCAATCTTATCGCATGGAGGAGGGCATTCAGGTGTGAAAATTACTAATTCCTGATCCGAATTTCGACATTGATGCTGTTTGTAGATATCCAATTCTTATAAATTGGAATTTTAAAACAGCGCTCAGGAATGTTGAGCGTTTTGGGAAAAGGGTGGGAGATGTCGAATTGTAAACCTCAGTGAAAGCACATCCAGCCAAATGAACATCCTCATCAGTTCAGAATATGTCATTATTTTTCCTGTGAGGTGAGTGTCGTTGGAAAGGTCAGCAGTTACTTTCTGTGTCTGCGATCCTTTCCAAATATGGTGGTGACCTCCTGCTGCACTTGCTTTGCAGGGATACCAGTAGGTCAGTTTCTGATAAGAGACACCGAATTCTGAACACGTGATCATGAAGGTGCAGCGATATAGATCCAGGAGGCTGTGTGACCTGGGAGCTGATGGTCATCACTCAGAGATGCTCACTCGCCTTCAAATAATGAGACCACGTTTTATCTCTTCAAAAATATCTTGTATTCCCAGTGAGCTGAGCTGTCGGTTGGTATTTCCTTTCAATAATTTTCTCTGCTTGAGTTCTGCGAATGCCTCACATAACTTCAAAAACACAGAGGGGCTGGTAAAATTAAGAACAAAAATCTGTATTGTTCTAGAATTGTTGGAACTTGGTATTTCATTTCAATATTTCATTGAAATTGTGATGTGCCTGGCCAGGCAGTAACTGCCCTCCATGAGTTACCATTGAGAAACTGCAAACCAGTTTGGAGCTGATGCACCCACAGTGTTATTAGAGAGGGAGTTCTAGTGGGTCACCTTGGAAGTTGCTGTTTCAGGGAGTGAGTGCTGCTGATGGTGAATGTTAGGCAGTGAACTTGGGGAATTCCATACCTGGGAGACTGTGAAGGTGGATGGAAATTTGACCCATCAGAGAGTTGAAGGGTACAGGGAGTTAGCATGAATGTGGCATTGTGCCCTGATGTAGAACACCCAAAACCTCACTGATTGCTGGAGAAATCTTGAGCAGATGAATGGACACTGCTGATCCTATTCCTTATCTTCTTTTCTTCTGTTATTGGAAAGTAACTTTATTCTCCTTGATATCTTGCTGTGAAATGCTGCATTCAGTGAGACCAGCAGATTTGGTTGAGTTAACCCGAGGTGATATATTGGGAGGGGGAGGGACTGTACTCAATACACTGACCAATAAAAGAAAGCATACCAAACTATCCTACGTACCTGCAACTCCACATTCAAGGAGCTATGAACATGCACTCTAGGTCTCTTTGCTCAGCAACACTCCCCAGGACCTTCCCATTAAGTGTATACGTCCAGCTAAGATTTGCTTTCCCAAAATGCAACACCTCGCATTTATCTGAATTAAATTCCATCTGCCACTTCTCTGCCCATTTGTTACAGAATTGAAAGAATAATGAATAAAAGTCCAGACTAAAATGTAAAACTTTGTGACAAGTGTTCAAATCTGAGTCCTTTTCACTGAGTCTGTGCCAGTATCTAGCCTCTGGACCACACCCAGCAAAGTCTTCAGACCACACTGAACTTAAAATCTTGAGGCATCGCTTCCATTCAACAAGTACCAAACTGCGCCTCGACCAGCCTTCAGTCAGGACATCCCTGCCACACTGGCCTGGTCTGGAACTCACTCCCGCACTGGCCTGGTCTGGGAATGGTTCCCTGGCCTGATCTTTGACTCATTTCCGGGACATGCCAGCGATGGCCTCCAGTCTGAGAGTCGTCCCCTTCATTTCCCGCCCAGTGAGGTGAAAATGTTGAAATATTGTAAAATAAACCGCAGAGAAGAGAAAAATTTAGAATAAAAAGATAAAGAAGGTTTGGAACAAAGCAGATCCGAATGGACCGTCCAAATCCCAGGAACATAGAACACAGGACTTTCAGACCATGTTACTCACTCTCTATTGAGAATCGAACAAGGTCAGCCTTGATATGATTTAATTCTCCAGCTTCCACGAACTACTGTTGAAGAGCAATCTCACTTGAATGAACCTCTGAGAATGTCCCCTTGGCCCTCTTCAGGTTGGAAGATCTTTGGGGATGGCTGTGATCCTTTGTGTTCCCGCTCCTCAACCAATCACAACACATTTCAAATTTGACACGGTCAATGATACAAGTCTCAGACTGGGCCAAGTTCACTGTTGAGTATAAGTCAGGTGGGTTTCATTAGTCAACAACAAATGACTTCTTTATTACCAAAATGAAATTCTTCAAAAAATGTACAAAACCTAATGACAAAAAATGTTTTAGACTGTACAAGTATACACTGGGAATCCACATGTTCGACTGTTTTCAGTATCTAGTATGGCTCAGTATGATCACCTCTTCAACTTTGTTAGAGGCAACAAAAAACTTGTTAACACCTTCATACCATAACTCCACCATCAAGGAAGTAGTGAAGTGAAATATCTCTCAACTGTTTGTAAAACAATGAGGTACTTTGTTACTCATTAAGATGTCACAGCTACGCAAACTGATCTGATGTGGTCTCACCAATGCCCTGTACAAATGAAACAAATAATGTTGAACATCTATATTCAATAACCTTCACAAGAAACAGCAGAATGCTGTTTGCCACGCAAATCTGTTGCTATATTTGATTTGTATACTAAGTTTATGTCATTCATGTATCAAGACACATAATTCATGTGCACTGCTGAATTCTACAATCTTACTCTATTTAAATAGTTTGCTTTGATTTATCCTTCCTGCCAAAATGGACAAATTCTCATAAACCATATCACACTGAAAAAGTTTGCCCTCCTTGCTAAGAAGCCGATTTGTAAAATAATTGTATCTGACATGTGAGCTGTGCAAGGTAACCTTATGAATTCTCCAATTAGCTTAGGCTGGTACTCCTTTATGATAGGAGTTTATCTCGCCAACAGGTCTCTAACTTGACTGGGTATGTTTTCCCACCTGATGAATAGCTTGGGCCTGTAGGAGTGATTAGTCAAGCGTACACAGACCTGTCAATTAACTTTTCTCCCTTACGAATTATTGTCATTCACTGTTATCTGTCTAATTAAGGACATGCAATGTTTTTGTAAACTTTTGTGTAAAGGAAGCCACTTTGTATCAGTACGTCGGGGTAGCTGCTGGGCACTTGAAGAGATGGTACCCTACTCCCCGAGGTTATCAGACACTAGTCAGTTTAGCTTACAGATAACAGTGTTATGTTGTCACAGTGATGCTTTTGGTAAATAAAGGGGATGACTAAAGTTAAACTAATTTGTCTGTAAGAGGTTTTTTTATTCCAGACTTCCAAAGAGAACAATCTCCAGGACTAAACAAGAGAAAGGCTTATAGGTCTGAGTCTATAAGGGATTCCCAGGGCCATCTCATAACTGTACTTTAACAAAAGAGGTTACAGAGACAGGGAATATTGAAAATCTGAAGTAGTTTATAAAGAGAAGGAGAATTGTGGTGTTGTGGAGAATGATGCAAAGTGAAGGAAGTTTGCTGAGTCTCAAACAGGTTATAATGTTACAAAGGATTGTAGGGTCTAGACAAGGTTACAATGTTAAGGGGAGTGTATGATTTTGGGCAACTTCTTCAAATGATATGACGTTTTAGGGTCTGAAGTCAATTACAAAAATATGGAGACATACAGGGTTTGGACAACTTTGCAGCAATATAGAGGATTGTGGAAGTGATGACAGCTTATTTATTATCAAGATGAATATGGGAAAGTATCTGTAAACCATACAAGTTATAGGTGAAGCAGGATGTTACTGAAATAGTAAGCATTTTTGTACTGGAAGATGATTGCATGAGAGCAGGGTTGTGTGGCCTCATGCAGTTCACTGTGATAGAGGTTGTCATCACATCTGGAAGATGTTACTGATTGGGAGAGGAAAGGATTGTAAAGCATAGGTGAGATAGCAGATGTTTCGTGTAACTGCAGAACTGTTAAAACAGTTTGTAACATCAAGTGCATGGTTTGCAGAGACCTTCCTGACGTCCTATGACATTGGGATCTATTGTTTGTCGGGCTTGTGTTAAATGAATGTGGTAAAGACAAACTTTTGAGTTAAATGCTGATACAATTAAGGACAACTGCGTAGGAATACAGGAGAACTGTATTTATGGAATTAATGACAATAAAACAATAAGACATTGGAGCAGAGTTATACCATTCAGTCAATTGAATCTGCTTCTCCATTCACTGAGTTGATCTGATAATTCTCCTGTCTTTGACCCAGAGCCAGTTTGTCCAAGAATAATTGCAATTTTGTCTGCGTTAGCTTGAATATACTTTTTGTTTTAACTTTGAAAACCCTCTGTGTCAAAGAGTTGCACAGATTAACTACTGTCTGAGAGATGAATATTCTCTTCATTGCTATTTTAAACATACGATTGCCAACAATAACTTGTCTGCAAAAACAATAGCAGTACACTTAAAGAATATGCTCTTCATGAACTCTATTTGTTTTTAGAAATGCACAGTTTCGAGAGTGTAAAAGTGAAACGTGTGTTTGATCCTTATTAGTCCTCCAAACAATCCAGTCATTCTCCTCAGCATTCCTATTCGCGTTCTCTTCCGAGAGTCACATCTTTTGGATACCTTATTTGCTCTGCTGCTTATTTGACAGTAATTCTCTATTTACTGGTCTCCTCATGACCCTCCTCTTGCCACCTGTCCCATCATTGTGGGTTGCTCTGACTCCTACTGTTTTTAACCCCTGTTCCTCCGAAGTGAATATCTAACCCTTGGCTGCCAGCTGTCTGACGTGTGGTTTCATTCTGCTCCCGTCCTTTCTGTCCTCTGGTTGACAATGTTTCTTCTTTCCCCAGTTTTCTTCCGTGCTGCTGATCCATAGTTCAGGCTGATTAACTACGCCTCCCCACCCCCCCCCCACCCCACCCCCTACATCCCTTTCCTTTCTGTTTTTTAGAGCAGTTTGAAGTTTTTTTTTGTAACCCGGGGGTTAATACTTGTGTATTACTGTCTGGATATTTGTGCTGCTCTCAGTAGTTTTGTCTATTCACGAATTTATGAATAGACATTAGTGGGTATTTCAACCTGCTCCTCAACTGCTTTCTGAACTTGGACTGAATAGTCACGTAAATGAATGTGTTTGTGCAGCAACTTAAATTTCTCAGCATATAGGCAACCTTTTCAAACGTCTCATCAGAATTGACAAAGGAATCACCAAAATCAAAAAAGTATATAATGTAAACAAACCACGGGAAGTGCCTGATATGATTAAGGGCAAAATCATCAACTTTCTTCCGCTCTCCATCTCTTGGTCACTGTGTTTTTCATCTTTGTTTTGATGCTTCAGTCCCATCCGGACTCGACTGGCCATTAAAATGTGTCTGACTGTCAAGGCATTGAATAACAGAATTAGACCAAATCGTAATAATGGTGTTACAACCTTTTCAAACATCCTAAATCCAATCCACCATGGATGTCTAAAGTAGATTTGCTTATTACAACAGCACCATTCTACATTTTTAATTATCCACTTAGGTTTATATCTGAAGTAAATTGGAATGTTTTTTAAACATAGGAGAATGCCAATTGCTGCTAGAACCACAGTTGCAGTTTTCTTGGTGCAATATTTCAATTACAGTTTCCGGCAAGAAATGGCAACAAATAGATCAAAAGTGAAAGTCACGGTGAACCAGACAGAGCAGTCTCTGGCTACACGGATCACAACATAGAGAGGCCAACATACACATTCAACGGGAAATAATAACTGTTGATTCGACGAAGTGTGACTTCAGTGATAATGACCAGGAGATCCATCAATGCCATGGCCAGCAGGTAGCAAGTGGTGCAAGTGGAAAGTCCACACTTTCCTTGAGATAGGATTGCAATTGCTATTATGTTAACTGCAAAAAATAAAGAAAGACCCGGTGAGCAAACTTAATCTTTTGAGGGCAAATAACATCAATTCTGAGCTGAGGTACGGATTATATTTGTACAGAAAACATGCACTGGGACCATGTCACATTAAAAAATTTCAAACATTAGATTGTCTTTCTGAACCTGTTCTCTCAGTGCTCTTGCAATAGATTCATAACGCAAACGCACGTCATTTTGCACATTACATGGTCATTAGTATCAAACAGACAGCAAGTGTCTGTTACAGAAATTCAGTGCAATTTTAGACTAAGAAATATTCCTCATTATCTTCTGTGACAGCAGCACAAGCAGGACCAGATGCACACTGTCGTCCTGCCTTCAAGATCACTCCTCGGCAAACACATGACACACAAATGTTGCCATTTCACTTGAAAGCCTATCAGGAAATAAAAACAGACCATTCCCAATCAGGATGCATCAACCCAGCTTTTTGTCTTTCAGGTTCCCTCAGAATTCCACAAGCTTCACGACAAGGAGCATATTTCTATTTTCAATGTGAGGGTGCCATCATTATTTTGGTCTATGTATTTCATGCATGTTAAACAATCCTCTGTACGTGAATACATGTGAACTCTAACACCAGGTGACCTCAATATTTTTAGTTAAATTAGCTTTCGCTGAGACAGACGGTAGAAACATATTTACAAGGCAAAACTAAGGATCGCAGATGCTGGAGATCAAAGTCTAAATTAGAATGGTGCTGGAAAAGCACAACAGGTCAGGCAGCATCTGAGGAGCAGCAAAATCGATGCTTCAGGCCAAAGCCCTTCATCAAAACTGTCCGAGTGTGGCATTAAGGAACCCTTATAAATCTGAAATCAATTGATATCAGGGGGCACAATTTCCGCTGGTTGGAGTCATACCTGACATATAGAAAGATGTTGTGGTTCTGCTCGCCGAGCTGGAAGTTTTTGCTGCAAATGTTTCGTTCCCTGGCTAGGGAACATTTCCAGCTCGGCGAGCAGAACCACAACAACGGATACCCGAGCTACAAATCTTCAATCAGATTTTAATATAGAAAGATGGTTGTGGTTACTAAAGGTCAGTCATCTCAGCTTCAAGACATCTCTCTATGAGTTCCTCAGGATAGTGTCCTAGGCTCAACCATCTTCAACTGCTTCATCAATGACCTTCTCTCCATCATAGTGTCAGCAGTGGGATGTTTCCAGATGACTGCACAATGTTCAGCACCATTCCAGACTTCTCAGATACTGAAGCAGTCCATGTTCAAATGTGATAAGCTCTGGACAGTACCGAGACTTGGACTCAACTGGCAAGTAACAATCCCAACCACATAAATGCCAGAATACAACCATGACCAATAAACAGCAATGCAACCACTGCCCTGTGACATTCAATGTTGTTACCCTCACTGATTCTCCTGCAATCAACAGCATGGGTGTTACTATTGAACAGAACCTCAACTGGATTCACCACATAACCACATTGGCTCCAAGTGCAGGTCATTGCTCGGAATACTGATACGAGTAACTCACTACCTGTATCCCCAAAGTCTGTCTAACACCTGCAAAGGAACAAGTCAAAGTGTGGTGGAATACTTCCCACTTGCCTGGACGGTGGAGCTCCAACAACACTCAAGGAACCTGATACCATCCAGGACAAATCAACCAGCTTAATTAGAATTACATCAAGAAGCATCCACTCCCTCCACCACCAATGCTCAGTGGCAGCAAAAATGTAATATCCGCAAGATGGGCTGAAGAAATTCACCAAAGATCCTCAGTTAGCAGCATCTAAACTCACAGCTACTTCCGTCCAGGGCAAGAGCGGCAAATACACAGGAACAACATCACTTTAATTTCACCCCCACACCCCAAAATACTGGTGCCAAGCTAGTTACCTTTCTGTCTTGAAAATGTATCACGGTCCATCCACTGTCACTGGGTCAAAACACTGGAATTACCTTCCTAACGGCATTAGGCTTAACTCACTGCACATTGACTGCAGCAGTTCAAGAAGGCAACTCACCACCACTTTCTCAACAACAAGCAGGGGTGGTCTATAAATGCTGGCACAGCCAGTGACAGCTATATCCCTCAAAGTGAATAACAGAAAGAATGGTTGTCTAAATTGTTCTCAATTCTGACTTTTACATTTCAACTTATGAAAGTATTGTGAAGTTAAGTCATCCACGACTTTTCCAGCAACAGCATTTACAACTCAATTATTCGCTTTATTTTTAATTTATTTTAATCTTCATCTCACAGGCTACTTATAGTGAAGGTATTTATTTTATCAGAGACTTGGGACATGGGACACCACCTTTTTTCTAAATGCACTCAAAGGGAATTATTGACTGGTTAGGCTGACACCGTTAGTGGGAAAATCTTGAAGTCCATTGGAAAACATATAATAGCAGTGACCAGATCAGATAAACTCAGTACGAGTTTAAGAAAAGCAATTCATCCTTGAAAATTCTTAGAAGTTTTCACGGATGTAAATAATAAAGTGGGTCAGAGGAACCATTGTCAGGCTTAATTGGACTTTCAGAGGACTTTTTAGGAGTTTCATATAGTGATAAGCATGTAAAACTAAAGGGTGTGGAATTGAGGGAAGCGTACTGATATGAAGAACGTGCCAATTGGTGGATGACAGAAAAGGATAAGAAGAAATGGGATTTTGTCTGAAAGGCAGGCAGTGACTGCTCAGGTAGCATAGGGATCAAATATTGACCTCATCTGTTCACAATGCATACTAATGTTTTACTTGAGGGAAATTTATGTCTTATCTCCAGCACTAGACAACACAAAGTTGGTTGGAATGGTGAACCTTGAGGAGTAAGCAGAGATGAACTCCTGTTATTTGTACAAGTTGAATGAATGCACAAATTTATAGCAGAGAATGTACAAAATGGGTAAATGTGAGGTTACCAATTTAGCAAATCAGAAAGGCAGATTGATAGATTGACAAAGTGAGAGGTGCAATGGGAACTGAGTGCCCTTGTGTACCAGACAATGAAGATTAACATGCAGGTGAGAGGGAGGAGAAGACAGGTGGCATGTTGGCTTTCATAGCGAGAGGATTCCAGTATAAAGCGCAATTATCTATCACTATTGCATTAACCCCTGGCAGAGCAGAACTGTGGTATGAAGAGAGACTCTACCAATTAAGATTATATTCACTGACCTACAGAAGAAAGGGAGGGGATCTCATCGAAGTTGTAAAATTGTAAATTGGGTCTGAGCAGGTTAACAGACTGAGGATGTTTCTAATGAGCAGTGAGTCCAGAATCATCTGTCACAGTCTACGGTTAGGGCATAGGCTATTCAGCACCGAAATAAGTGGAAATTTCTTCACCCAGAGACTGGGGATCCTGTGGAATTCTCAGCTATTCAGGCCAAACCATTCAAGAAGGCTGCCGAAAGAGTTTATAAGTTGCAAGGAGTCAAAAGATCTGAGAAGGAAGTAGGAGCAGTCTACCGAGATAGGCAACCAGCCAGAATGATACTCATTGTTCAGGCACGCTCTGAATACCCTACTCCTGCTCATATTTGCTATGTGTTAGGGTTTGCTGGATTGGCTGGGTTTGACGCGAGGTGTTCCCGTGATCTTGGGAAATGATCTTCTCACAGTTTCCAACAATAATCTCATGTGAAATCATGGAAACTAAATTCAGATGTTGTTTGATTCAGCACAGGGGTGACCACAGAGCTCGGTCCCATCCTTCCAGTATCCCTTTCCACTTTGTTCCTGGGTTTGCTGTAGCTGCTCCTCGCAAACCCGGGATGGATCCAGCTGATCTCTTTCCTCACACCCACTAAGGCTGTGCTCTCACAGCTTCCACTTTTTGTGAATGTTCAAAACCAAGACACATTGTAACTACCCTCCCCAAGTTTCATTCTGAATTGTGTGGTCAAACGCTCAGGTCTTCCTGAAATATCTCCAGCAGATCACAGCACAACCTCCAGCAAAAACATTCCAGTCCTTCCACTATCTTTCCAGGAACAGAATTAATTGAAATGCCTATTTCCAGCAAGTTAGTTGCTGGGTCTATTGCAATAATAATTGAAGGGCTTCGGCATGATGCTGTAGACGTGATCAGCTCAGAGTAACGAACACAGGCGCTCAGTGGACAGGCACAGAGCAAGTTTCAAACTCGGGAGGCAATGCGGGGTTGAAACCCCTTTCCAACATGGAGCTTCACAGCCAGCTCCCGGTGAAATGGGTGATACCCAACACATTCAATGTCATTGTTTCTGAGCTTCGTAACACAGCACTGCATCACAGGGGCAAAATAACGAGGACAGGGAAAGATACAGCAAGGAAAAACATTCACCTTAAAATAGAATAGGGTCATTACTTACTGGAGTATAAGTTTCCGAAATATGGGGTACAATCAGGGTATTCGGACTAACTGAAGGAGTGTGGCCTTCGGGAGTCCAATTGCAAAATGGAACAATTTAACAATGAGACTGTGAGATCATGTGAAATGATCAGTTATATTTTAATCTGAATCTACAGAGCAGAACGAGTCGAGACATAACCAAACCAGACAGAAGACACTTTGCAGACACGCTGATGCACTGGTCAGTAAAGTGGAATATTTGCAGCGTGGAAGCAGGTATTGATCACTCTGTTGCTCGGTATACCTGCACTAGATAGTGGCCGAGCTTGGGGAAATTTCCAGGTTCTGCTGTAAATGACTGGAAGTAGTGCTTCCGTGAGTTCATGTCTCTGTATCTGCGATACACTAATAAAAGACAAATACTGAGGTGGTGCAGATGTGAAAATCGCTGTTAGAGACAGGGCAGAGGGAAATCAGTTTAAACATAAACAACTAACAGAGATTCGTGAATGAGACAGAACGAGACAGAGAGCGATATCATGAACCGATGTCATCACGTGTGTGAGAATGTTAAAATGGAGACACTGCAGAGGTTAACAGCCACATACATTGAAGCTCACAGGGAATGAGACAGGGAACGGATTTCGGTCTCACCTCGGGAAAAAGCTGTGCAATCTTTGGGTGAGCTTTGGTGATGCAGTTTTGGGAACGGGAACGGGAATACCTAAATTGGATTTCACATTTCAGGCTTTAAGCAGCAGCTGGGTTAATCCGGTGAAAGATGTTCTTGTGGGTTTAGTAAATACAATGAATAATGGTCAGGACATGTGGTCAGGAAATCAGCCCAGGGAGAGAGGAGTCACTGTATATGTGGAAAAGCTGTTGCAACTTCAGATAATGGACAGGACAGGGATGGAAATGGAGTCAGATGAAGGAAATGTAGAGTTTTTTGCGAGAATAGAAGACTGTGATTTTATGTTCCTAATCTGTAAAAAATGAGGACAGGAACAAAATGAACCATGGTTTACAAATGAAGCTGAGCAATGTCCCTCTTATGTGTCTACCGGAATCAAAGAGAAGACAGGCAGTTAGCAATGGTTTGCAGAGCGGAAGATGAATTCAGAGTCTCATCAGATGTAATAACAGCAGCAAGAGCAGTAGAATAAACAGGAAGAATAACAATACAGTTAAACATGGTTTATAGAAATAACAACCGGTCAGAGAGACTTACCAGGGACGCCAACAATAGCCAGGATGGGATAATAAAAGAATTCAGTCATGTACATTATGTAATGGATTTGCAGGGATAATGGAATCTTATCATAAAAAGCAGAAAGGGCCAACAGATCCAATTTCCAGTCCTGTCCATTGTTGTAACATTCATGTCCAGTATGACTAGATTCTGGTCCATTGATGAAATATTCCAGCCGACTTTATTCTCAGATTCTAATCTCTCCTTTCCCCGTCTCTGGAGCTGTTGAGTGTCGGAGGTGATGCTGCCACTGACCCTATGGAGTGTCCCATTGAAATGAGCCTGCTTTTAACAGAAAAACGAATTACTCTAGTGTCACAGGTCGAATCCATGGGGACTAACATTAATTCCAGCCACTAAACAAATAGGTTTATTTCAGCTAGGAACCAGAGCAGCAGGTTAGGAAGTGGAGGGATTGAAATGAAGGTAGATGTTAGAATCAGTAACTCCAAAAGGAAGGACAGTCAGAGACAGGTGAATGGACACAATGGTACCAATGCGCTGGTCTGTTTATTTCAACACAAAGAATACTATGGGTAAGGCAGACGAGCTCAGAACCTGGGTGAGGACATGGGACAATGGTATTGTGTTCATTACAGGGATTTGATTGAGTTGGGGACACAACTGGCTGCTCAAATTGTCAGGGTTTTGTGTTTTCGATGAGGAAAACAAGAAGATAAAAAAATGGAGGATTTGCATTCCTAATTAGGGAGAATGTCACTGCTGCACTCAGAGAAGAGATACCAGAGGGCTTATCCACTGAGGTAATATGGATAGAGTTCATAACTAAAATGGATACAATCACTCCAATAGAGTGATGCTATCGGCCCCCCAACAGACACCGACACATTGATGAACGCCTCTGTAGGCAGTTTATGGAAAGATACAATAATAACAGGGTTGCCAGCATGGCTGACTTTAACTTCCCCAAGGTTGCCCTCAAAGCAAGAGACTGGGATGGGAAAATTTGTTTAAGTACATCCAAAAGGACTTCTTGAAGTGGTATGTCCAAATAGAGGAGGGGGCATACTGGACTCGCCAGTATGAGCCCGCTAATGAGCTTGCCAGTTGACTGACCCACTAGTGGGAGAGCATTTCGGAAACAGTGATCAGGACTGGTTAAGTTTTCAGATAGCATTAATCAACGGATAAGTCAGGATCATATGTTAAAGGGCTCAACTGGGAGAGGGCAAATTATATCAATATTAGGCAGGAGCTAGTGAGTGTTAATTGGGAGGATCTGTTACAGGTCAAGTCCACATTTGATATGTGAGAATTGTTGACGAACCTTCTGATCAGGGTTTAGGACCAGCATGTTCCAGTAAGGAGGAAGACGGGATTAGCAAGGTAAGGGACACTTGGATAATGAGAGAGGTTGTGAAATAAGTCCACAGGAAAAGGGAAGCTACACAGAGATTGGTAGGAGTCTTTGTTGGTAGTAGCAAATACAACAGAAACAATGAAAGGACATTTTGATTATCAGATGAATATACAAGGGATGGATGTATGTAGATCAAAGGTAGGAAGAAGAAATTAATTTAGTTTGCCATCATGTTCACCACAATATCATGTGCCAATGATCCTGGTCCTGTCCTGTATTGTTCTATGTTCAATGCATGATTGTAAGATTTCTTAGATATCATCAAGGTTACAGAGAGGTAAGAGTGGACATTGAACTGTTGTAAATGTGTCTGGAGAATTAGCAATAGGTAACAAAGAAATGCTGGAGAAAGAGTCTGGGAGAGGGTTGAGTGCAGTGGCCACCATTTCGGAGAAGTTGCTGGGAATGCTGAAAGGTTTGAAGGTGGATAAATAACCCAGACTGGATGGGTTACATCACAGGGTTCCAAAGAGAGATAATTACAGCAATAGCTCAGTATTTAAATTTGCTGGAAATGCCATCAGAATCTTTAGAGATGGCTACAAATGCAATTGAAAATGGAGTAACTTGAGTTAGAGGCACCTTCCAAAACCCATGACCACTTCCAGCTAGAAGGACAAGGGCAGCAGTACTTGGGAACACCACCACTTGCAAGTTCCCTCTAAGCCACTCACCACGCTGATGTGGAAATATACTGCCATTCCTTCACATCATTGGGTCAAAATCCTGGAATTCCCACCCTCCCACCATTGTGGGTCAACCCACAGTAAATGGACTGCAGTGACTCCTGAAGGCAGCTTACCCCCATCTTGAGACAAGAGGTGCTCAATTATGTAAGGTGAGGTTAGACTGTCCAGAGAAGAGAGGGGTAGTCGAGGTAGGAGCACTGGACAACTCTCAGCTCCAGGAATACAGTTTGTCCATCCTTCTGCAGCTGTGGTGAGACCACACCTGGAGTATTGTGTGCAGTTCTGGTCTCCAAATTTGAGGAAAGACATTCTGGCTATTGAGGGAGTGCAGCGTAGGTTCACGTGGTCAATTCTTGGAATGGTGGGACTATCTTAAGGTGAAAGACTAGAGCGACTGGGCTTGTATACCCTTGAGTTTAGAAGACTGAGAGGGGATCTGATTGAGACATATAAGGCTTCACTCTCTCGGTGGTGCAGGTAAGGGCTGTTTGGCAGTAGACAATAGACAATAGACATTAGGTGCAGGAGTAGGCCATTCAGCCCTTCGAGCCTGCACCGCCATTCAATATGATCATGGCTGATCATTCCTAATTAGTATCCTCTTCCTGCCTTATCTCCATAACCCTTGATTCCACTATCTTTGAGAGCTCTATCCAACTCTTTCTTAAATGAATCCAGAGACTGGGCCTCCACTGCCCTCTGGGGCAGAGCATTCCACACAGCCACCACTCTCTGGGTGAAGAAGTTTCTTCTCATCTCTGTCCTAAATGGTCTACCACGTATTTTTAAGCTGTGTCCTCTGGTCCGGCACTCCCCATCAACGGAAACATGTTTCCTGTTGCCAGAGTGTCCAATCCTTTAATAATCTTATATGTCTCAATCAGATCCCCTCTCAGTCTTCTAAACTCAAGGGTATACAAGCCCAGTCACTTCAGTCTTTCAGTGTAAGGTAATCCTGCCATTCCAGGAATTGACCTCATGAACCTATGCTGCACTCCCTCAATAGCCAGAATGTCTTTCCTCAAATTTGGATACCAGAACTGCACACAGTACTCCAAGCGTGGTCTCACCAGGGCCCTGTACAGCTGCAGAAGCACCTCTTTGCTTCTATATTCAATTCCTCTTGTTATGAAGGCCAGCATGCTATTAGCCTTCTTCACTACCTGCTGTACTTGTATGGTTAACTTCATTGACTGGTGTACAAGAACACCCAGATCTCTCTGTACTGGGTCGGACGATTTGAGCCATAGGGAGAGGCTGAACAGGCTGGGGCTGTTTTCCCTGGAGCGTCGGAGGCTGAGGAGTGACCTTGTAGAGGTTTACAAAATTATGAGGAGCATGGATATGATAAATAGGCTAAGTCTTTTCCCTGGGGTCGGGGAGTCCAGAACTCAAGGGCATAGGTTTAGGGTGAGAGGGAAAAGATATAAAAGAGACCTAATGGGCAACTTTTTGACGCAGAGGGTGGTATGTGTATGGAATGAGCTGCCAGAGGAAATGGTGGAGGCTGGTACAATTGCAACATTTAGGAGGCATTTGGATGGGTATATGAATAGGAAGGGTTTGGAGGGATGTGGGCCGGGTGAATGATTATGATGTGGTGGGCATCACGGAGACGTGGTTGTAGGGGGTCAGGACTGGCAGTTAAACCTCCGAGGATTTTCAACTTATAGAAAAGACAGGGAAGTGGGCAGAGGAGGTGGGGTTGCCTTGTTAGTTAAGAACAAAATTAAATCTATGGCACCGAATGACATAGCCTCAGATGATGTGGAGTCTGTGTGGGTGGAATTGAGGAACCACAAAGGCAAAAAAAAACATAATTGGAGTTGTGTACAGACCTCCTAACAGTGGTCAGGACCAGGGACGCAGCATTTTGAGTGGGAACAGCGGCTGAGTAAAAACGAATCCGGGAGACTACAGCTAAAGTAAGTCAGTTTGTTTTAAAATTACTTACCGGTAATGGGCAGCGGTGTTTTTTTTTCTCTCTCTTCACAGAAAGAGCAGGAGCAGTAGGGGGAAGTGACGACTACCAGAGGGGCAGCTGGGAAGGAAAGCAGTGAGTACATAAATCAGGAATGGCAGTGACCACATCTGCAGCAAGCGTTGGTTGCTGGAAGAACTCCGGATCAGAGTTGATGATCTGGAATCTGAGCTTCAAACACTGCGGCACATCCGGAAGGGGAAGAGTTACCTGGACGCTTTGTTTCAGGAGGCAGTTACAACTGGGAGATTAAGTAATTCACATTCAGCTAGTGATCAGGCACATCAGAGTGTGACTGTAAGTGAGGCAGGTAGGGAGAACCTGCATTCAGGAGTGGAGGAGCCTCAGCCCTTGACCTTGCCCAACAGGTACGAGATTCTTGCTCCCTGTTTGGATGAGGAAAAGGGAGAGCCAACTGACCATGGCACCATGGTGCAGAAGGCCATTCAAGGGGGGGGGGGAGCAAATAGACAACTAGTGGTTATAGGGGATTCTATAATTAGGGGGACAGATAGTATCCTTTGCAAGCCGGATCGGGAGTCTCGCATGGTGTGTTGCCTGCCCGGTGCCAGGGTGCGGGACATCTCCGACCGGCTTGAAAGGATATTGGAGCGGGAGGGGGAGGATCCAGGTGTTCTGGTCCACGTTGGTACTAACACCATAGGCAAGTCTAGGATGGAGGACCTGTTAGGGCATGATGAAGCACTAGGCAGGAAATTGAAGTACAGGTCCTCAAGGGTCATAATCTCCGGATTATGCCCAAGCCACGTGCCAATTGGCATAGGGACTAGAAAATTAGGCAAGTAAACACGTGGCTAAGGGATTGGTGTGGGAAAGAGGGATTCCACTTCATGGGGCATTGGCATCAGTTTTGGAACACGGGCGATCTGTATCGTTGGGACGGTCTCCACCTGAACCGATCAGGTACCAATGTTCTAGTGAAGAGGATAAATAGGGTGGTCAGTAGGACTTTAAACTTCTGAGTTGGGGGGGAAGGGAAAGTGAAAGCGACAGGGAGTATGGAGTTAAATGGAAAGATAAGCAACAGAATAGCATAGTGCAGGTGGATCTAAACTCGAGGCAGACTGGGAATGCAGCAAAAAGGAAGGATAACTTCAGACATCTTGTGATTTCCAATATCTCTAATGATAAAGTTAGCATTAAGGCACTTTACCTGAATGCTTGCAGCATTCATAACAAAGCAGATGAACTAATGGCACAGATCATAGTGAATGATTATGATATGGTAGGCATCACAGAGACGTGGTTACAGGTGGGTCAGGACTGGCAGTTAAACCTCCAAGGATTTTCAACTTATCGAAAAGACAGGGAGATCGACAGAGGGGGTGGGGTTGCCTTGTTAGTTAAGAACAAAATTAAATCTATTGCACCGAATGACATAGCCTCAGATGATGTGGAGTCTGTGTGGGTGGAATTGAGGAACCACAAAGGCAAAAAAACCATAATTGGAGTTGTGTACAGACCTGCTAACAGTGGTCAGGACCCGAGACGCAACATGTACCGGGAAATAGAGAAGGCATGTCAGAAAGGCAAGGTCACAGTGATCATGGGAGACTTCAATATGCAGGTGGACTGGGCAAATAATGTTGCCAGTGGATCCAAAGAAAGGGGATTCATGGAATACTTACAGGATGGCTTTTTGGAATAGCTTGTCATGGAGCCCACAAGGGAGCAGGCTATTCTGGACCTAGTGCTTTGTAATGAACCAGACTTTATAAAAGATCTTAAAGTAAGGGAACCTTTAGGAAGCAGCAATCATAATATGGTAGAGTTCAGTCTGCAGTTTGAAAGAGAGAAGGCAAAATCGGATGTAATGGTGTTACAATTAAATAAAGGTAATTATGAGGGCATGAGAGAGGAACTGACAAAGATAGACTGGAAGCAGAGCCTAGTGGGGAAGACAGTAGAGCAAAAATGGCAGGAGTTTGTGGAAATAATTGAGGACACTGTATAGAGGTTCATCCCCAAGAAAATAAAGATTATCCGAGGAGGGATTAGACAGCCTTGGCTGACAAAGGAAGTCAGGAAGTGTATTAAAGAAAAAGAGAGATCCTATAAAGTGGCCAAGAGCAGTGGAAAATCAAAAGATTGGGAAGGCTACAAAAACAAACAGAGGATAACAAAGAGGGTAATAAGGCAGGAGAGGATCAAATATGAAGGTAGGCTAGCCAGTTATATTAGAAATGATAGTAAAAGTTTCTTTCAATACATAAGAAACAAATGACAGGCAAAAGTAGACATTGGGCCACTTCAAACTGATGCTGGAAGCCTAGTGATGGGAGATAAGGAAATAGCAGGAGAACTTAACAAGAACTTTGCGTCAGTTTTCACAGTGGAAGACATGAGTAATATCAACAATTAAAGGGGCTGAGTTGAGTATGGTTGCCGTTACAAAAGTGAAAGTGCTAGAAAAGCTAAAAGGTCTTAAAACTGATAAATCTCCTGGCCCTGATGGGATACATCCTCGAGTTCTGAGAGAGGTGGCTGAGGAAATAGCGGAGGCATTGGTTGAGATCTTTCAAGAGTCACTGGAGTCAGGGAAAGTCCCGGATGATTGGAAGATCGCTGTTGTAACTCCATTGTTCAAGAAAGGATCAAGACAAAAGATGGAAAATTATAAGCCAATTAGCCTACCCTCAGTTGTTGGTAAAATTCTAGAATCCATCATTATGGATGAGATTTCTAAATTCTTGGAAGAGCAGAGTCTAATTAGAACAAGTCAACATGCATTTAGTAAGGGGAGGTCGTGTCTGACAAACCTGTTGGAATTCTTTGAAGAGGTGACAAGTAGGTTAGACCAGGGAAACCCAGTGGATGTGGTCTATCTAGACTTCCAAAAGGCCTTTGATAAGGTGCCACACAGGAGGCTGCTGAGCAAGGTGAGGGCCCATGGTGTTCGAGGTGAGCTACTGGGATGGATTGAGGATTGGCTGTCGGACAGAAGGCAGAGAGTTGGGATAAAAGGTTCTTTTTTGGAATGGCAGTCGGTGACATGCGGTGTCCCGCAGGGTTCAGTGTTGGGGCCGCAGCTGTTCACATTATATATTAATGATCTGGATGAAGGGACTGAGGGCATTCTAGCAAATTTTGCCGATAATACAAAGTTAGGTGGACAGGCAGGTAGTACTGAGGAAGTGGGGAGGCTGCAGAAGGATCTAGACAGTTTGGGAGAGTGGTCCAGGAAATGGCTGATGGAATTCATCGTGAGCAAATGCGAGATCTTGCACTTTGGAAAAAAGAATAAAAGCATAGACTACCTTCTAAACGGTGAGAAAATTCATAAAGCCAAAGTACAAAGGGATCTGGGAGTGCTAGTCGAGGATTCTGTAAAGGTAAGCATGCAGGTTGAGTCCGTGATTAAGAAAGCGAATGCAATGTTGTCACTTATCTCAAGAGGGTTGGAATATAAAAGCACCGTTGTGCTACTGAGACTTTATAAAGCTCTGGTTTGGAGTACTGTGTCCAGTTTTGGTCCCCACACCTCAGGAAGGACATACTGGCACAGGAACGTGTCCAGTGGAGATTCACATGGATGATCCCTGGAATGGTTGGTCTAACATACGAGGAACAGCTGAGGATCCTGGGTTTGTTTTCATTGGAGTTTAGAAGATTAAGGGGAGACTTAACAGAAACTTACAAGATAATACATGGCTTGGAAAAGGTGGACACTCGGAAATGTGGAGACATTTCTTCAGCCAGAGAGTGGTGGGCCTGTGGAATTCATTGCCGCAGAGTGCAGTGGAGGCCGGGACGCTAAATGTCTTCAAGGCAGAGATTGATAGATTCTTGATGTCACAAGGAATTAAGGGCTAAGGGGAGAATGCTGGTAAGTGGAGTTGAAATGCCCATCAGCCATGATTGAATGGCGGAGTGGATTTGATGGGCCAAATGGCCTTACTTCCACTCCTATGTCTTATGGTCTTATGGGTGGGATTAGATTGGGTTGGGATATCTGGTCAGCATTGACGGGTTGGACCGAAGGATCTGTTTCCATGCTGTACATCTCTATGACTCTATGACTCTATATACACTGTTCATAGCCCATTGAAGTTTGTGGAGAAATCTAAGGACAAAAATGCTCAACTGTTTAGATGGAGCTTGTTGTTACTAACATTCAATTTAAAACCTGTTCCTGTGCAGCACAAGCAAGTGTGATTGCCTGCACATTATAGAGACTCAAATGAGAGATGGAGGCATTCGGTGGCAGGAGTACAACAGACTTGAAAAGGACTATAATTGTGCATGTTTGTACATTTATAGTCAATGTAATGTGTATGGATTTGGAATAAATGGAATATCCAGTACCTCTGTGCATTAATACTGATGGAAGTTGATTATTTTGGTATATGTAACAACCCGCCCCCACCTCCACCCAATGTCTGGTTTGGGGTAGCCCAAAGTGTAAACTTAATTTTCAGTCTTGGCTGCTCGGTCAGGTTAATTGGTCTTTTAGAGTTGAGGTGTGAATTTGAGTTTCAGGCTGAAAAGCGGGTTCCAAGCAGCTATCTCTGTTTCTATGCAATTTGCCAGAACAGCACTCAGCTTTTTATTTAACTTTTAAAAGTTTTGAGGGAATTTGAACATCAATTCCCTCATTCTCCCCACATACAAGTGACCTGAGGGACTGAATGGCGTCCTCGTGTTCCTGTGTAAGTGACTGAAGGTACTGAATAGCTTCTGCTTTGCCCGACTGGATATGGCCAAGAGCATTATTCAGCTCCCCATGGTTTCTGTTTAACAGCTGTGTGCTAACTAATGTGACAATGCTGTAGCTTTCAATAGTTATTTTGTCCTGGTTTCTTTTAAGAGAGAGATTGAACAACACCAGCTAGTTAAGAGCACTTGAGTATACACGTAGTATGGCGTTGGGTTATCTCTAGTGCAGTCTGATTGGGTGGGGCCAGCTCTTACAGATTAGGAAATCTGGTTTTGGTTTTTCAGTAGCATCAGAAGCTGTTGGAGTGTCAACAGACTTGGAACTTTCAATGCATGCACCCTGACTGCTACTCTCTCTCAATTTTCTCTGGATGTCTTTTTTTCCTATTGGATTAGAGAAATACATCTGAGAATCTGTGTGTGAATTTTCCTTTTTGCCAGGGGATGGGATGTGTTTATGGGCTGTTGCTGTTTTGGAACAGTTAATCAATAATACTTATTGCACCAATTATTGTGTTAAATTTTCCAAGAGAGTTGAGTTATTCTAAATTCCTTTCTTTGGTTGTATTTCAGCGACAGTGTTTAAATAAATTGAGTTTTATTTAACATCGAGTAATTTGACTCATCACACACACGGCAACAGGCACTTTATATTTGCCTTTAAAATAAGAATCTGTAGACAAGCTCCTGGGGATCTGTGGCCAAGAAAGGTTCGAGAATCACTGATTTACATCACTCCAGCTGTGGGGATTTTAGCAACTGTTTCCATTATGTTCAGTTTTGTTCAGCTTCCTTGATGCCATCTTCATTCAAATGCTGTCTTGATATTAGGCCAGTCGATGTTACCTGAGCCCTTGTGTTCACCTCTTTCATTCATATCAATAGGTCACGGTGAGGAGCAGGGAGTGGTTTCTTCAAACAGAAATTAATGAATGTCAGAAATTCTCTCTTTCAAAGAATTAGGGAATGAGATTACTGAAGGTACTTAAAGCGGAGGTGGAAGGATTTTGACCTGTTAGAGAGTTGACGGTGATAAAGAATTGGTCATGAAAGAGCATTTGCAACCGAGAGCAGATCAGTCATGATCTAAGTGAAGGCAAGGCAAGCTTGAGGGTGATGTGGGGGTGAGCGGCCTGCTCCAGTTTCTGATATTCACACTTGCTGTTATTGGAAATGTAGTGGGTGCTACTTACTTGGATGTTCTATTATTGAATGTTGCGGTCAGGGACCAGAGGATTTTGTGAGCCATTTCTGGCTGAGCTATGGGGTCTATACACACAGTGAATCTGGGTCTGTAACATGACCAACAAATGAAGCACGTTGCAGAAAAGGGAAGCTCAGTGAAGAGAGATGAGGGACTGCTTTCATACTCAGCTTGGGTTTTCCAGTTACCTTTCCCAAACCACCCCAAACCGTGTCTGACAGCCTTGAGGGGCTGAATGGTCTCTTCTGTTCCTATGTACAAGTGGCCTCCAACTCCTCCTCTCTAGCTGGTTTTAGGGCTGAATGGAACACAGGAACATGGGACCCTAGAGCAGGAGTGGGTCATTAGACACTGTGGGCCTTACCCATTAGGCACTAAGATTGTGGCTGATCAGGTTGTGGTCTCAACCCCACGTGCCTGTCTGTATCCCATTATCTCTGATTCATGTCAAATATTTAACTAGCTCAGCATTGAATAAAAATAAACAAAGAGGTACCACAAACATCTGGGGAAGAGAATTCTCACTCAAAAGGCCCTCTTAGAAATTCTCCTAATACCTCTTATGGAGAGATGTAAAACAGAGACAGATTCTTCGGTGTAACTTGCCCAAGCCGACCAGGTATCCTAACCTAATCTACTCTCAATTGCCAGAAATTGGTCCATCTCTCTCTAAATCCTTCCTGCTCACATACCCATCCTGATGTCTGTAACTGTATCAGCCTCCACCATGTCCTCTGGCAGCTCATTTCATACGCACACCACCATCCATATGAAAACGTTGCCCCGAAGATCCTTTTAAACATTTTCCCCTCTCACCTTAAAGCTATGCTTTCTAGTTTTGAACACCTCTACCCCCATGGAAATTGACCTTTTCTATTTATTCTACGCATGCCTCTCATGATTGTATAAACTTCTGTAAAGTCACAGCTCAGCCTTCGACACTCCATGGAAAAATACCCCAGTCAATCTTTCCCGCACTCTCTCAAGTTTAACAACATCCTTTCTTTAACAGAGCCACCCAAACCATGCTCAGGTTTTGCAAAATTGCCTCACCAATGTCCTGTATGGCTGTAACATGACGTCACAACTCCAATACTCAATGCACTGACCAATGAAGGCAAGCGTGCCAATGTGTTCTTCACTATTCTGTATACCTTCGACTCCACTTTCCACGAACTCTGAACCTGCACTCCAAGGTCTCTTTGTTCAGCAGCACTCCCCAGTAACTTGCCCTGGTTTGTCTTTCCAAAATGCAAAACTTCACTTCACTAAGTTAGACTCCACCTGCCACTTCTTGGCCCATTGTTCCATCTGATCAACCTCCCGTTTTACTCTGCAATATTACTCGCTGCCCACTACACCACCTGTTTTGATGTCATCTGCAAACTTGCTAACCATGCCTCTAATATTCACATCCACTTCATGTTTACCAATGATGAAAGACAGTGAACTCAGCATGGATTCTTGCGGCATACTCTTGGTCACAGACTTCCAATCTGAAAAACAATCTTGCACCACCATCCTCTGTTGTCTACCCTTATCCCAATTTTGTATTCAATTGTCTAGATTTCTTGAATCCCATGTGACCTAACCTTAATAATCTGTCTACCATGCAAAACCTTCTCGAAAGCTTTGCTGAAGTCCATATAAACAGCATCTACCACATTGCCTCATCAATCTTCTTTGTCATCTCTTTAAGAAACTCAATCAAATTCGTGAAACACGATTACCCACACACAAATCTATGTTGACTGTCTCTAATCAGTCCTTGTCTCTCCAAATACATGTAAATCCTATCCATCCAAGTCTCTTCCAACAGCTGATGTCGGGCTCACCGGTCTGTAGTTCTCTAGGTTTTACGGTCACTGTTTCCATTTCTTATCCCACTCTTCCATTGATTACAACAAATTTTCATTGTAACCAGCTTGGTGATATGAGGGGGTCAAGTTCATCATTAGAAACAAAGCGGGTAGGTTTCTTTAATCTGCTAAAATAGCCAGTTTATGATCAAAGCAAATTTACTCAAAATATGATGGAAAGATGAATGACAAACAGATTAGATATTGCAAATGTAACATCACAAATATGTACCTTAATACTTCCCTTTCTAAAGATGCTCTAGATAATACACACGCACCACACACACACAGACACAGACACACACACATACACAGTCTCTTACACACAAACTCACACACTCAAGCACACATACACAAAGTCACTTAACGCACACACAAACACACTCACACACACAAACTCACACACAAACGCACCCAGACAAAATCACAACACACACACAGACACACACAGACACACCCACACACATTCATATTGACATACACGCACTAATACGCTCACAAACACACACACATAGATGCATGCAGTCACACTCACACACAGGCACATACGGAAACACTCACAGACACACACACACCTACACATACTGTTATGGACCAGGCTAGACTCCCCTTAAAATATTTTAAGAAGATGGCGTAAATTTTAACTTTTTGTTATTGTAAAGGCAGATGTGAAGTGGGTATTCCAGGTGTGATCAAACCACTCAGCTTTTAGAAAACAGAATTTATTTAAAAACTACAGCTAAACACGAAGGAAGGAAAACAGGATTTAGAATAACTTAACTATTTGAGAACTCAACTGACTCAATTCAAAAAATTACCTAAGGAACTATTCCAATTCATATAATATCCTGTAAACGTACCCCTTGGAAAAGGGTAAATGCCAACACAGGTTCTGACAGGCAGGAGAGATTGCAGAGTGAAAAGACAGGCAAGACTCATCTGCTAAAGCTTGGAATCTTTTCTTTCTGCAACAGCTTCTCTGATACAATTGAACCAAACTAGAAGTAAACCTCATCTGGGAGGACTCCAATGCCATTGTTAAAGTAGACATTTCTTCACCTTTGTTTTTATGACCTCTCTCAATAAAAAAAGGGAAAAACAGCCTTGTTAAAGGGAGAGCATCGTCACAGTACATAGTCTGTCATACACTCAGTCCCACATACAAAAAAGTCACACATCTGATGACAAACAGAAAAACAAAATATGCAGAGTGCTAAGTTAAAAGAACTTTAGCCAACTATTAATTGAACTCAAGATAAAAGGAAAACAAAGAGATTATCAGAAACGTTATTCAGCACCTGAAGTTTTCCTACTTACACAAGCTGCTGTCGATGGGATGTCTTCTTGGAACAGTTGGATTTGGCTGACTTCGCTTTGCTTTAAGCAGTGGGAAGATTGCAATAACTGCTCAACAGGAAACCTCCAAGAGGGGTAAAGATGAATATCAAATGTATAAGCTTGCACACATTGCTGTGAGGAGGAAGAGGAAAAGAGAGAGGGAGCAATAGGCCATTCCTACTCAGGAAAGTTCCATTTTTCCCTTTCTGAGTTCAATCACGAAATAATGTTATCTGAAGCCAAACTGGACCATTGAGGTCTCCCTGCACATTGTCTGAAGTGTAAGACTCCACCACATCCCCTGCTCCATTTAACTATATCATTGCTGCTGTTGTACACAGAGCCATTTTGTTCGCAACAAATGCCCCCATTTGATTTAAAGATGTGTTTATATGGACCACATAATTTAAAAATAAAACACTTAATGTCTTCGTAATGTTTCTGTTGAAATGACTGCATTGTATTCTTAAATTACTTTCCTAGTTTTATTCTCCCATGCAAGAGGAAATATCCATTAGCCATTTACCAGCTACCCTCTCCTCAAGAGTTTATATGATCAATAAGAAAATTTCACATTCTCAGGTCTGAACCACTAATCCTTCAGAACAGAATGCCTTCATCCCAATACTGAGGAAAGACAAACATCCTTGAAAAGCTTCAAATCCAATTGTGTTTTTTTTCAGTTAAGGGGATCATAACCTAACATCCTGCTTCGGATGTGGTCTCAGCAATTTTTCTGTACAGATGTTCAAAAATACCCCTCAGATCAAACACAATGCTCTTTTTATAAAAAAGCATCATTCCATTTATCATCCAAATCATTTGCTGCATCTTCTGAATAATATGATGTAAGTTATGTACAAGGATACACAAATCCCTCTGGACCACCACGTTCTGAAATTTCTCACCAGTTAAATAATTTATGGTTGTTTCATCTTATCACCAAAATAAAAACTTCCCATCACCCACATTGTGGGTGTTTTTGTGCTGAAGGTTTGCTCATTAACCTCCCCTGTCTGTATCCCATTACAGATGCTCTGCCTCCACTTGGCATCTTATCGAATGATTATTCTTGTGCCTTAGCAAATTGAGCTCCAATTCATTCAGCCCCTTCATCCAAATCATTCATTTACATTATAAATTGTTGATGACCTTATACTGATCCCTGAGACACTCCACTACTGACAGCTTTCCAACCTGAAAACAAATAATAATCTCTACTCTGTATTTCCTGTTAGCTAACTGTTCCTGTGTAGAAATTGCATGGCCTCCTCCTGTAATGTATGATGTACTCAAATAATTTATTCTATTCCTGACTGATTACTTTGAGGGATAAAGTGGTCTCCTTCTGTCTCATTGCAATCATCCTGACTGGCTGAATGGGATCTTCTTCAACCTGTGTAACTGAGAGCGCGACGCAAGGGTAAGGAGCAGCAGTTAGCCATTCACCCCCTCCAACCTGCTACTCGATTTTGAAAGATCACATCTGATCTGACCCCTTTTTTGTCAATTCCCAACAAACTTTGACTCTCCTGTCCATCAAAGGTCAATCGAGTTCAGCCTTGAATACCTTCAATAACCCAATCTTCACTGTTCCCTGGGAATGAGGACACCATGGACAGCACAGCCCAAATGATATTGTCATCTTAAATGGGAGACCCGTTAATTTTAAAGTATGCTGACCACACAGCAAGTCAACTCCTCTTTTGAGAAATAAGTGCACATCAAACAGGAAAAAACTTGGGCCCTTCAGCCCCTCAAAACTATCCTATATTACCATTGACTCTGTTTAGTAATGTTTACCAAACTCAATCTACAATGTTCTCCACAGAGGACATTTGTAAAACTTGAAGACCAGAGAGCACAAGACATTAGGAGCAGAATTAGGCCATTTGGCCCATTGAGTAGGATTCGCTGTTTCTTCGTGGCTGACATGTTCCACAGTTCAATTATTCTGCCTTCTCACTGTCACCCCAATCTCCTTAAGAATCAAAATATATCTACCACAGCCTTAAAGACATAAGTGTGTCTGTGTCTCTGGATGAATGTGCTGTGTGCGTGTGTCTGTTTCGGTGCGTTTCTGCTAATGACAGAACACAGAGCATGGTCTTGGTCATGCCGGACTGTATTTCAGACTGGAGGCCTGTGACCAGCGGTGAGCCACAGGGATCGGTGCTGCATCCACCTTTGCTTGTCATTTATAACAATGACTGAGGTAAGAATATAACAGGTATGATTAGCAAGTTTGTGGATGCCACCCAGGTTAGCTGTACAGTGGACAGTGAAGAACGTTGTCTAAGATTACAAATAATTCTTGAGCAATTGGATCACTGAGGTATAGAGTTGAACAGCGCCGAAATAGAACCTTCGGTCCAACTCATCCATGATAACCAGATTTCCGAAATTAATCTGGTCCTATTTGCCATGATTTGGCTCATTTCCCTATAAACCCTTCCCTTTCATGTCCCCATCCAGATATCTTTTAAATGTTATAATTGTAGCAGCCTCCATGACATCCTCTGGCAGCTCATTCCATACACCCTCTGCACAAGACATTTGCCCTTTAGGTCCATTTAAATCTTTTCCGGTCACCTAAACCTATGGCCTCTAGATTTGCATCCCCCCAACCAACTCTGGGAAAGCACTTTGACTGTTCAACCTATCCTTGCCCCTCCTGATTTTACAAACTTCTAGAGGTGTAAATTTGACTCCAATCAATACAATTGGCTATGTTTTCCATCATCCCAGATCTAAGTTCTGAAATTTAATACTGACACCTCTTTCTATTCAATCAATCCGCAATTCTGAAGTAATTTAAATCAACCTGTTCAGATATATTATGAAACAGCTCTGTAACCCTTTGAGTTCAGAGGTGGGACAGTACCATTAGCTGTCCTGAAGCCCGAAATCTGCGACATTATTCCCCTGTGTGTTTTGTTCATCAACCAGTTCTGACATGCTGTGACACACCTCCAAGATAATCAGGGCTTGAATCCAGACCTTCTGGTCCAGAGATAGGGACACTACCACAAGTTCAGGAATTGGAGTCGAATCCTGAACTGTGACTCAGAGGCGTGGGTGCTGCACACTACACAACACCTGAACCTTGCCCAGATTTTGGATCACCTTTTTAAGTGCCAGCTTTCACCTCGGTAGGGGTTTATACAATCTGGTTAACTTTACTGAATGACACAGTGGACATTTCTCATTGTTAAACAGATGCAGGGTATTTGCTTCAACTGTAGGACATTGAGTGTACATGCTGTGTCATTGAGATAAACTATGAACATCTTTAATTGCCTGGCTCTGATTTCTAGCTTAAATGGGGCTCTGGTGTTGTAGAACAGAAGTGTTCATGTACTATTTTTTGAAGTTTGCATCACATATGTAAAGGATTGTTCAGGAAGCATTTATATATCAATCCTTCCTCACTCAGACCTTTGAATATCCGACTGGGGACATAATCTTAAGGTTATACAAGATGTTGCTGACACATCTGCAGGAGTATTGTGTCCAGTTGTGGTCACCCTGTCATAAGTCAAGTATTATTAAGCTTAGAGGGTTCAAGGGAGATTTACCAGGATTTTGCCAGGAATGGTGGGTTTGACTTATAATATTAGGTGAGATATGCTGGGATATGTTCACTGGAGCACAGCAGGTTGTGGGACTTAGGTGAACTAATAGAGATGTATAATATCATGAGGAGGATAGATTTGGTGAATGACAGATGTCTCTCCCTTGGGCTGGGAGATTACAAGGCGAGGGCACATTTATAAGGTGAGAGGAGAAATATTACAAAAAGACATATGGAGCTTTTTAAAACAGAGAGGCTCGCATGTGTAGATGAATTTCCAGAGAAAGTGGTGCAAGCAAGTACAGTTGAAATGATTAAAAGACATTTCGATCAATTCATAAATAAGAGAAGGTTTGGTAAAATATGGGGAGAGGCAGATGGGGCTAGTTTAGTTTGGGATTATGGTCAGCATGAACTAGTTGGACTGAAGGTTCTGTTTCTGTACCGTATAACTCCATGTGTGTTTGCATGTCTGATATGTGCCTGTGTGCTCCTGTAATTATGTTTATTGCTTTTGGCAATACATGTCTGTGTGTGTGTGTGTGTGTGTGTGTGTGTGTTTTGCTTTATTAATATATTTGCATCTCTATATCTGCATCTCTGTGCAATGATAGCTCCTGGATCACATCTCCTCCCACCCTGCCTCCTGTAAAAATGCTATTTCCTTATTCCCAATTCCTTCACCTTCACTGCATCTGTTCCCAGGAGGACCAGATCCACACAGAACTTACCCGATGGCATCCTTCTTCAAAGACTGCAATTTCCCCTCCCACATGGTTGATGATGCCTTCCAGTGCATCTCAACGACTTCTCACACCTCCGCCCTTAAACCCATCCCTCCAACAGCAAAAAGGATAGAACCTCCCGGTCCTCACCTTCCACCACCACCCCCCCCCCCCACCAACTTTCGTATACTTCACATCATCTGTCTACACTTTCACCACCTACAAACGGACCCTACCACCAGAGATATATTTCCCTCCCAACCCGTTTCTGCTTTCTGTAAAGAACATTCCCTCCGCGGTTACCTCGTCAGGTCCATGCCCACTAACAACCCAACCTTCTCCACCACTGCAGGAATTGTAAAACCTATGTCCAAGGTCCCAAAGGAGACTTCTACTTCCATCAAAGGTTTACCTGCACTTCCACGCATGTCATTTATTGTTTCCATTGCTCCTGATGTTTTCTCCTCTACACTGGGGTGACAGGATGCCTCCTCACAGTGACTGACATGTATTGTGTGCAGAATGTCCCTTTTAATTCCAACATTGTAAATACAAAAAAGGGATGATCCAATTCTCTGTGAGGTTGTCTATTTCACTTTCAGACCTGACATTTGTTTCTTAATGTATTATTTACTCATTTAATCATTTCTGGTCCCCACTCAAGTTCTCTTTCATTTGATCATTTACAGAGGCCTGGTAGGTTTATTTGTCATCAGTGGCATGATTCTCACCTTGATTTCTCTCGGCACTGAAACCTCCATTTGCAACATACACCATGGATATTAATGAGGGTGGAATATTATTCGAGCACCTGACAGCTCCTGGGCTGGTACCGAGTCTAATTTAGTGTGAATACACGAATGTCACGTGGTGACTTCCTGCTGGGTCACCTGTGTCCTTTAAATCCTGTTCACTGTGATCGAGATTGTGTTCTCATCTGGAAGATGTTGTTGATAGAAAGAGGTGAGGATTATAGAACATAGAACATAGAAAAGTACAGCACAGAACAGGCCCTTTGGCCCACAATGTTGAAAATCCTGTACCAGAAACAGGAAAGATTGGGAAGTAAACCAACGGAGATTTTCCCAATGGTATGAGGTTCGAACTAACTGACTGGGAAGTGAATGCCCTCTTTCAGATGAATCAATAATCAGAGTCAGAGATGGAAAACGGTGTATGATAAATAAAGGATTAGAGCAGAGTTTCTTTCACTCAGGGAATTATTTAATTCCTGAATGTTTTTATCTCAGAAACAACATCCAGAAGCTGATCCCAGAATGGTTTAAAAGAAGCACAAGCACAGAGTCATAGAGACATACAGCATGGAAACAAACGCTTCCGTCCAAACACAATCCAAAACTAAACTAGTCCTACCTGCCAAATCCTGGTCTCTGTCCCTCCAAACCTTTCCTTTTAATGTACTTGTTCAAATGGCTTTTTACCGTTGGAATTGTACCTGCATCCACACTTCCTCAAGTAGTTCATTCCACACACAAACCACCCTCTGGGAACCAAATAATGCCTCTCATGTCTTTTTAAAATATCTCTCCTTTCAATTTAAAAACATGTCTCTTCGTCTTGAAAGTTCCCAATCCAGGAAAAAGACAACTATCGTTAACACTAACTACAACTCTCGTTATTTCAGAAACTTCTCCCAAGCTCCCCTATCTATCTCCTAAACAAGCGTGAAAAAAGACTCAGTTTCTCCACCCTTTCTTCGTATCTCAAACCTTCCATACCAGCCAAAATCCTGGTAAATCTCTTCTGAACCCTCGATAGTTGGATAATGCCCTTCCTATACCTGGGTCAGCAGAACAGGGCACAGTGTTCCAGAAGAGGCCTCACTCGTGTCCTGCACAATCTCAGCAAGACTTCCCACATCCTATACTCAAAGACTGAGCCAATGAAGGCAAATGTGTCCAAAGGCCTGTTTAAACAATCTGTCCCAGTTTGCCTCTAACTTCAAAGAATTATGTGCCTGCATCCCTCGGTACCTACGGAGGGAATTTAACGTGAGCAAATATCTGTGGGTGGATGGGGAACACTTTCGAATTTCTTTGACATCACGAGTGAAGAGGTTTATTGAGCATGTGCAGCTGAGTAAGATTGAGGATGAAACAAGCTGATGGTTTTGAAACATGTGCCGTTTTATTCCCCGTGAAGCATTGCAAATGGAACAGTACTTTCTTTTGTTAATTGGAATGAAAAGTTAGACCCCCGTGAGTCTGAGGTGAACCATCTCCCAGAGATGCCATTCCTGCTTTACCCTGGTGCCTTAAAGGTTTGGTCACATTCAGATGATTCAGACAGGCAAAAGTAGACATTCGGCCACTTCAAACTGATGCTGGAAGCTTAGTGATGGGAGATAAGGAAATAGCAGGAGAACTTAACAAATACTTTTTGTCAGTCTTCACAGTGGAAGACATGAGTAATATCCCAACAATTAAAGGGAGTCAGGGGGCTGAGTTGAGTAAGGTTGCCATTACAAAAGAGGAAGTGCTAGAAAAGCTAAAAGGTCTTAAAATTGATAAATCTCCTGGCCCTGATGGGATACATCCTAGAGTTCTGAGAGAGGTGGCTGAGGAAATAGCGGAGGCATTGGTTGAGATCTTTCAAACGTCACTGGAGTCAGGGAAAGTCCCGGATGATTGGAAGATGGCTGTTGTAACCCCCTTGTTCAAGAAAAGTTCAAGACAAAAGATGGAAAATTATAGGCCAATTAGCCTAACCCCAGTTGTTGGTAAAATTCTAGAATCCATCATTAAGGATGAGGTTTCTAAATTCTTGGAAGAGCAGAGTCTAATTAGAACAAGTCAACATGCATTTAGTAAGGGGAGGTCGTGTCTGACAAACCTGTTGGAATTCTTTGAAGAGGTGACAAGTAGGTTAGACCAGGGAAACCCAGTGGATATGGTCTATCTAGACTTCCAAAAGGCCTTTGATAAGGTGCCACACAGGAGGCTGCTGAGCAAGGTGAGGGCCCATGGTGTTCGAGGTGAGCGACTGGGATGGATTGAGGATTGGCTGTCAGACAGAAGGCAGAGAGTTGGGATAAAATGTTCTTTTTCGGAATGGCAGCCGGTGACAAGTGGTGTCCCGCAGGGTTCAGTGTTGGGGCCGCAGCTGTTCACATTATATATTAATGATCTGGATGAAGGGACTGAGGGCGTTCTAGTGAATTTTGCCGATGATACAAAGTTAGGTGGACAGGCAGGTAGTACTGAGGAAGTGGGGAGGCTGCAGAAGGATCTAGACAGTTTGGGAGAGTGGTCCAGGAAATGGCTGATGGAATTCATTGTGAGCAAATGCGAGATCTTGCACTTTGGAAAAAAGAATAAAAGCATAGACTACTTTCTAAACTGTGAGAAAATTCGTAAAGCCAAAGTACAAAGGTATCTGGGAGTTTTAGTCGAGGATTCTCTCAAGGTAAACATGCAGGTTGAGTCCGCGATTAAGAAAGCGAATGCAATGTTGTCACTTATCTCAAGAGGGTTGGAATATAAAAGCACCGTTGTGCTATTGAGACTTTATAAACTCTGGTTAGGCACCATTTGGAGTACTGTGTCCAGTTTTGGTCCCCACACCTCAGGAAGGACATACTGGCACTGGAGCATGTCCAGTGGAGATCCACATGGATGATCCCAGGAATGGTAGGTCTAACATATGAGGAACAGCTGAGGATCCTGGAGTTGTATTCATTAGAGTTTATGAGATTAAGGGGAGATTTATTAGAAACTAACAAGATAATACATGGCTTGGAAAAGGTGGACGCTAGGAAATTGTATCCGTTAGGCGAGGAGACTAGGACCCATGGACACAGCCTTAGAATTAGAGGTTGTCAATTCAGAACAGAAATGTGGAGACATTTCTTCAGCCAGAGAGTGGTGGGCCTGTGGAATTCATTGCCGCAGAGTGCAGCAGAGGCCGGGACGCTAAATATCTTCAAAAGATTGATAAATTCTTGATGTCACGAGGAATTAAGGGTTACGGGGAGAATGCTGGTAAGTGGAGTTGAAATGCCCATCAGCCATGATTGAATGGCGGAGTGGACTCGATGGGCCGAATTGCCTTACTTCCACTCCTATGTCTTGTGGTCTTATGGTCTAGTTCATTTCGTACACTCTGATCTCCACCCAAGAAACCCACAAACAAAGCTCTGTCTTTTTACATTTTGAATCCTCTTCTCCTCATCAGATTTTAATCAGATAAATGTTCCAAACAAAGTTAAATACAACATTCACATAGTTCAATGATATAAATCTAATTACTTTTAGATTATAACAACAATTGGTGCGGATTTGTAGCAAATTGAATTTAAAAAGCCAGCCAAACAGCTTTTACCCGCAACTATTTTCACATCCAAATCAATTATATAAAAGATGAAAGCCAATGCACCCAGCACCGATCCTAGTGTCACACTGATGGTCAGAACCTCCAATCTGGAAGGCAACCCTCCACCAGCACCCTCCGTCTTCTACTTTCAAGCCAATTCTGTAGCCATGTTATGGTTCTGTTCGCTGAGCTGGGAATTTGTGTTGCAGACGTTTCGTCCCCTGTCTAGGTGACATCCTCAGTGCTTGGGAGCCTCCTCTGAAGCGCTTCTGTGATGTTTCCTCCGGCATTTATAGTGATTCGTATCTGCCGCTTCCGGTTGTCAGTTCCAGCTGTCCGCTGCAGTGGCTGGTATATTGGGTCCAGCTCAATGTGCTTATTGATTGAATCTCTGGATGAATGCTATACCTCTAGGAATTCCCTGACTGTTCTCTGTTTAGCTTGTCCTATCTCTGCCTTGAAGACATTTAGCATCTCGGCCTCCACTGCACTCTGCGGCAATGAATTCCACAGGCCCACCACTCTCTGGCTGCAGAAATGACTCCGCATTTCTGTTCTGATTGGACCCCCTCTAATTTTAAGGCTGTGTCCACGCGTCCTAGTCTCCTTGCCTAACGGAAAAAATTTCCGAGTGTCCACCTTTTCCAAGCCATGTATTATCTTGTAAGTTTCTATTAAGTCTCCCCTTAATCTTCTAAATCCAATGAATACAATCCCAGGATCCTCAGCCATTTCTCGTATGTTAGACCAACCATTCCAGGGATCATCCATGTGAATCTCCGCTGGACACGTTCCAGTGCCAGTATTTCCTTCCTGAGGTGTGGGGACCAAAACTGGACACAGTACTCCAAATGGGGCCTAACCAGAGCTTTATAGCACAACGGTGCTTTTATATTCCAATCCTCTTGAGATAAGAGACAACATTGCATTCGCTTTCTTAATCACGGACTCAAGGTGCATGTTTACCTTTCGAGAATCCTCGACTAGCACTCCTAGATTCCTTTGTACTTTGGCTTTACAAATTTTCTCACCATTTAGAAAGTAGTCTATGCTTTTATTCTTTTTTCCAAAGTGCAAGACCTTGCATTTGCTCACGTTAAATTCCATCAGCCATTGCTGGACCACTCTCCCAAACTGTTTAGATCCTTCTGTAGCCTCCCCACTTCCTCAGTACTACCTGCCTGTCCACCTAACTTTGTATCATCGGCAAACTTCACTAGAACGCCCCAGTCTCTTCATCCTGATCATTAATATATAATGCGAATAGTTGTGGCCCCAACACTGAACCCTGTGGGACACCGCTTGTCACCGGCTGCCATTCCGAAAAAGAACCTTTTATCCGAACTCTCTGCCTTCTGTCAGACAGCCAATCCTCAATCCATCCCAGTAGCTCACCTCGAACACCATGGGCCCTCACCTTGCTCAGCAGCCTCCTGTGTGGCACCTTATCAAAGGCCTTTTGGAAGTCTAGATAGACCACATCCACTGGGTTTCCCTAGTCTAACCTACTTGTCACCGCTTCAAAGAATTCCAACAGGTTTGTCAGGCATGACCTCCCCTTACTAAATCCATGTTGACTTGTTCTAATCAGACTCTGCTCTTCCAAGAATTTAGAAACCTCATCCTTAATGATGGATTCTAGAATTTTACCAACAACCGAGGTTAGGCTAATTGGCCTATAATTTTCCATCTTTTGTCTTGATCCTTTCTTCAACAAGTGGGTTACAACAGCGATCTTCCAATCATCCGGGGGACTTTCCCTGACTCCAGTGACGTTTGAAAGATCTCAACCAATGCCTCCGCTATTTCTTCAGCTACCTCTCTCAGAACTCTCGGATGTATCCCATCAGGGCCAGGAGATTTATCAATTTTAAGACCTTTTAGCTTTTTTAGCACTTTCTCTTTTGTAATGGCAACCATACTCAATTCAGCCCCCAGACTCCCTTTAATTGTTGGGATATTGCTCATGTCTTCCACTGTGAAAACTGACGCAAAGTACTTGTTAAGTTCTCCTTCTATTTCCTTATCTCCCATCACTAAGCTTCCAGCATCAGTTTGAAGTGGCCGAATGTCTACTTTTACCTGTCGTTTGTTTCTTATGTATTGAAAGAAACTTTTACTATCATTTCTAATATAACTGGCTAGCCTACCTTCATATTTGATTCTCTCCTTTCTTATTACTCTGTTATCCTCTGTTTGTTTTTGTAGCCTTCCCAATCTTCTGATTTCCCACTGCTCTTGGCCACTTTATACGATCTCTCTTTTCCTTTAATGCATTTCCTGACTTCCTTTGTCAGCCATGGCTGTCTAATCCCTCCCTGGATAATCTTTGTTTTCTTGGGGATGAACCTGTGTGCAGTGTCCTCAATTATACCCACAAACTCCTGCCATTTTTGTTCTACTGTCTTCCCCGCTAGGCTCTGCTTCCAGTCTATTTTTGTCAGTTCCTCTCTCATGCCCTCATAATTGCCTTTATTTAACTATAACACCATTACATCCGATTTTGCCTTCTCTCCTTCAAACTGCAGACTGAACTCTACCATATTATGATCGCTGCTTCCTGACGGTTCCCTTATTTTAAGATCTTTTATAAAGTCTGGTTCATTGCAAAGCACTAGGTCCAGAGTAGCCTGCTCCCTTGTGGACTCCATGACAAGCTGTTCCAAAAAGCCATCCTGTAAGCCATTCTTTGGATCCACTGGCAACATTTTTTACCCTGTCCACTACATATTGAAGTCTCCCATGATCACCGTGACCTTGCCTTTCTGACGTGCCCTCTCTATTTCGCGGTACATGTTGCGTCCCTGGTCCTGACCACTATTAGTAGGTCTGTACACAACTCCAATTATGGTTTTTTAGCCTTTGTGGTTCCTCAATTTACCCACACAGACTCCACATCATCTAACGCTATGTCATTCAATGCCATAGATTTAATTTTGTTCTTAACTAACAAGGCAACCCCACCCCCTCTGCCGACCTCCCTGTCTTTTCAACAAGTTGAAAATCCTTGGAGGTTTAACTGCCAGTCCTGACCCACCTGTAACCACATCTCTGTGATGCCTACCATATCATAATCATTCACTATGATCCGTGCCATTAGTTCATCTGCTTTGTTATGAATGCTACGAGCATTCAGGTAAAGTGCCTTAATGCTAACTTTATCATTAGAGATATTGGAAATCATAAGATGTCTGAAGTTATCCTTCCTTTTTGCTGCATTCCCAGTCTGCCTCGAGTTTAGATCCGCCTGCACACATGCTATCCTGTTGCTTATCTTTCCATTTAACTCCATACTCCCTGTCGCTTTCACTTTCCCTTCCCCCCAACTCAGAAGTTTAAAGCCCCACTGACCACCCTATTAATCCTCTTCGCTAGAACATTGGTACCTGATCGGTTCAGGTGGAGACCGTCCCAACGGTACAGATCCCCCCTGTTCCAAAACTGATGCCAATGCCCCATGAAGTGGAATCACTCTTTCCCACACCAATCCCTTAGCCACGTGTTCACTTGCCTAATTTTCTTATCCCTATGCCAATTGGCACGTGGCTCGGTCAGTAATCCGGAGAATATGACCCTTGAGGATATGTACTTCAATTTCCTGCCTAGTGCTTCATCATGCCCTAACAGGTCCTCCACCCTAGACTTGCCTATGTTGTTAGTACCAACGTGGATCACAACAACTGGATCATACCCCTCCCACTCCAATATCCTTTCAAGCCGGTCGGAGATGTCCCGCATCCTGGCACCGGGCAGGCAACACGCCTGGAGGATGCCGGTGTTGAACTGGGCTATACAACGTCAAAAATCACACAACACCAGGTTATAGCCCAACAGGTTTATTTGGAAGCACTAGCTTACCGTGTGCTGCTCCTTCAGCAGGTGAATGTGGAGTACACGATTGTGAGACACAGAATTTATAGCAAAAGTTCACAGTGTGATGGAACTGAAATAATAGATTGAAAAATACCTTGATTGTTAAGTCACTCATCTGTTAGAATGACCATGCTAGGTTCACTTCTTTCTATGTAAATCGCAAAATATCTCTTTAAAAGTTACATTCTCAAGTGAACTTTTACAATTGGCGTCAGCCCAGATAATGTATTGGGTATTAGCACGTCTGTGTGCTGCTCTCTGCGTCAAAATGTTTGGACTGACTCTAATCTAAAAAAATGAATTGACACTATCTTACATGGATTCATGCAGTTTTTGAGCAAAGCATCTACACTGACCCCTCTCTTCATTTAATTTTCAACTCAGCTTCAGCCCTAACATCATCCTGATACCATTACCATGCTTAGGATTTAAACGATTGGCTTAGGGCCAACCTTCTCTCCCTCAAAGTAAATGGGAAATTCAGTTACAGAGGGGGTCCTGCACTCTGAGGTCATTAATTACCTCTGTTTCATTTTCGTGGTTGCGTCTAGAAAGTACTGCTCTAATAACTTAATAATTTATCTTGATCAACGAGCAGCGCTCCTAAAGCTTGTGATTTCAAATAAACCTGATACGGTGAGACTTCTGACTTTGTCCATGTCAGTCCAACACCAGCATCTCCACATCGGAATCATGAATGAGATTGGTTGGCATAGTTGGAAAAGTAAGGTAGTTTGATAAATTATGTGATAGCAATATATAGAAAGGGATTCAAAAGGGATAACAGTGAGTGAAAGCATTCTCAGAATTTGGCAAATCACTGTACACAGTGAGTCAGGAAGGTACACAATTCAGGAAAGTTTCCCATACACAAACATGCGACAATGAGGAATGTAACTGTTGGGACAGCCTTTCTTGGAATCAGATTGTGAAATTTGGATATGACTCTAACTGCAATTGTCTTGGTTTGAATGAGCACACCGATGTAGGCCTGTGAGGTGATGATTACCAAACCCAGAGGAGGAAATACTCGCCTTCAAGCTCATATCAGAAATATTCAGCGATTCAAAGGAATGAGAAGATTGTCCTCCGGATAAAATCAGTCCATGAGCCGTGGAGTTTAGAATAATGAGAGTTGAGGAGAATATCTTCATCCACAAAAATTAATCATCGTGTTGAATTCGACAAAGGGAAAAATGAAGTGATGCACACAAACGGGACACTGACATAGAAAGACTGCACACGATATATAGGACAGGTTTTTATTGAAGTGTCGATTTCCGAATCATAATGACAATTTAAAGGTATTTATTGTCCTTACTCAACCTGCAGTAGAAGTGATGATATCCCACAGTGAGGTGGTTGCATCTCACTTACGTTTTGAAACAGTTGAGAGTCACTCAGATCACAGGGATTGACCTTCCAAGCCATTTCCATATTCTATGAATGTACAAAGAGATGTGAGTGGAGAGATCTTGGTCGCCATAGAGACAATGTTCATGATGTAGTTAGATAATGAATTGGATTACTTGAGTTTATAAATGAATAAATCATACTAAAGAAGCGTATAGATCATTGTACAAGTGTGATATCCTTGATTCCGCCTCAGTTACAGCTTTGTGTGTAATTCTGATCTTCAATCTTCACCACAAAAGTGAAAAGTTTAGAAAGGACACAGAAGCCTTTCCTGGGATATGAAGACATTGAAAAGACACAGATGAGGTTTATTGGGATGGTGGGAAGGATGAAGGATTTTATTCGTGAGATATTGGAAATGCTGTTGCAGAAACACAGAAAAATTGGCAAGTAAACTAATAGATTTTCCAGATGATGTGATGTTCGAACTAACTGAGAAGGAAGTGAATTCCCTCTTTAGGGTGAATCAATAAGTCAGAGATTTAAAACGGTGTATGAGAAATATAGGAGGAGAGTAGAGTTTCTTTCACTCAGGAGAATTATTTATCTCCTGAACATTTTGTTTTTCTTTTCCCAGAAGCTGTATACAGAAGCTGATTCCAGCATGTTTTAAAATTCACACGAGCATAGAGTCACAGAATCATGCAGCACTAAAACAAACGCTTCGGTCTAAACACTCCATGCCGAACACAATCCCAAAGTAAACTTGTCCTACCTGCCAGATCCTGCTCTCTGACCCTCCAAACGGCTCTCTGACCCTCCAAGTGGGCGGCACGGTGGCACAGTGGTTAGCACTGCTGCCTCACAGCGCCGGAGACCCGGGTTCAATTCCTGACTCAGGCGACTGACTGTGTGGAGTTTGCACGTTCTCCCCGTGTCTGCGTGGGTTTCCTCCGGGTGCTCCGGTTTCCTCCCACAGTCCAAAGATGTGCAGGTTAGGTGAATTGGCCAGGATAAATTGCCCGTAGTGTTAGGTAAAGGGGTAAATGTAGGGGTATGGGTGAGTTGCGCTTCGGCGGGTCGGTGTGGACTTGTTGGGCCGAAGGGCCTGTTTCCACACTGTAAGTAATCTAATCTAATCAAACCTTTCCTATTCATGTACCTGTTCAAATGACTCTTAACCGTTGTAATCGTACCTGCATCCACACTTCCCCAAGGGGAATGCACCCTGTGTCAAACAAAAAAAAGCCACTCAAGTTTTTTTAAAATATCTCTCAACTTAAAAATGTGCCTCCACATCTTGAATCCACCAGGACCTAGGGAAAAGACAACTATCGTTAACATCACCTATACCTCTCATTATTTTATAAACTTCTCTCCAGCTCCCCTCTCCATCTCCTATCCTTGAACACAAGAAGTTTCAGCCTGACTAACCTTCCTTTATAACTCAAATCTTCCATACCAGGCAAAATCTTGGTACATCTCTTCTGAAACCTCGACATCTTGATAATGCCCTTCCTATAACTGGGCAACCGGAACAGGATACAGCCTTCCAGAAAAGCCCTCACCAGTGTCCTGTACAATCTCAACCTGGCTTCCGAATTCCATTCCTCAAACACTGAGCCAATGAAGGCAAGCTTATCAAAAGACTGTTAAACATCCTCTCTGCTGTGCCTCAAACTTCAAAGAATTACGAGGCTGCACTCCCCATTCCCTAAGGAGGGAATTTAACAGTGGGAGAAAGTTGATGAGTGCATGGGGAATAACTCGGAATTTCTTTGGCTTCACGTTTGGAGAGGTTTATTGAACACTTGCAGCTGTGTAAGACTGAATATGAAAAAAGCTGATGGTTTTGAAAAGTTAGATCCCCGTGAGTCTGAAGTGAACCATCTCTCGGAGATGCATTTCCTGCTTTACCCTGGTGCCTTCAAGGTTTGATCACATTCAGATGGTTTGATGGTGAGGTTTGGAATGGAGCAGGGGGAGTGGAGGGCTGTGCTTTGTGAGAGTGAGAGGTTGGAGTGGGAAGGGGGGTAGACAATTTGATGTGGAAAATGTCTTGGCGGCAGTTGAAAATGAAGACATCGAGGGCTGGTAATAGGCCAGCACGCAGTGTCCAGGTGGATGGAGTGTGAAATAGGAGGATGTCATTTATGCTGCAAAACGACAAACCAACGAAGTAGAGACTGCAAGGACAAACTGCTCCATGTTGTTCCTCCGAGCTCCCTTGATAATGGTTCATGTGTGTTACATTAGCGTGGTTTGCTGATGGTAAAGAGGGACACCGGATGGTTTGTGCGATATCTCAAGGAAGCATCTTCCATCTCTGAGAAGACAGGCTAATCTTCTGCACGGACGTCAGAAGCTTTTGCGAATGGACAACTCTATTAGAGCGTGGCTGCTGACGGGTTTGTGAACAACATGATGCTCAGTGCAGGGTCTCACTCCAACTGTACATTGAAACGGTGAGAGTTTGTTCAGAACGTGGAGCTCTCACTCAACCAACTTGGAGGCTCCACAGAGATATATATAAACTATCATAGAGTAATAAAGTTCAACAGGCCCTTTAGCCCAAACTGGTCCATTTCGACTAAAATGTTCATCCATGGTAACTCCATTACCTGCACTTGCCCATTTCCTTCTAAAGCTTCCCGATCATAAACTTGTCCAAATGTGAAAATATGTATTGCAAGATACACGTTATATTTCACGATATCAATGTTTTGTTTTGGAACTAATGAATGTTGGTTAATAACACTCAAGTTTTATTGCAATCATATTTTATTCTTTTGTCGCATGACAAGTTAAACACTCATTTCCTTCACAATCTCCCCATGGTACCATCACCACATGGATTAATCTGCTGTAACACCTTCACACTGTCTCATTGTGGCAAGGAGATCATTCCTTAAAAAGGAGAGAAATTCAGTTCACAGTGCCCCAAGTACTGTCTCAATATCACTCTACAAGTACAATAAAGTGTCTTCACTCTTATACTTCTATAATTTTTCAAAGAAGGACAGCACACATTTACCGTGCTGATTACATACTGCTCCGTATGACTTCTTTCAGTGGCTCATGACCAAGGACATCCAGCTCCTTTTCACTTCCCATCATCTCGCCTTCTCATAAATACAAAATAAGAAGGATGGTATGTTTTGCCAAATCATTTCATTGCTTTGCAAAGCGCTATGCTTTTAGCACAGCCACGCAGACAGCACAACATTATTGCCATGGAGATAGTTGAAGATGCTGAGGAGGTGATGGCCCAGCTGTGTTATCTCTGGAATATTAACCCAGGGATACAGGTGAAAACACACGCCCGGATTTGAATCTCTCTACAGCAAATGTTGAAATTTTAACTCAATTAAAGGTCAGGAATTGAGAATCAAATGAAACAATGAAACCACTGTGCTTGTCCTACGTGGCACACGCATGCCCTTCAGGGATGGAAATCTATCATCTTCACCTGGTCGGTCTTACATGTAACTCCAAATCCACAGCACTGTGGTTAACACACAATTGAAATTTGAAATGGCCAAGCCAGCCACTCAGTTACATTGCTCACTACAAAGTCTCAAAGAAACGAAACTGGGTGGGTCTCAGCACTGACTGCTTACAGCCCATGGACTGCAGTGCATCAGAAGGCAGCTCGCCAATACCTTCTCACGACAATGAGGAAAAGGAATTAAATACTGGTCCAGCATCCTATTAATGAATAAAGGAAAATGATCACACTCAGGGAAGAGAGACAAATGGAAATAACTCACGTCAAACCGGGACTTTGATGTACACCTTACATGGTCATGAATTTCAATAATATGGGAACAGGAGAACATTAAATAAGATTAATCTGGATTTTTATTTCCATTCCCTCTGATCATCAACAATCCTTTTGTTTGTTTCTTTCTCTCTATCTCTCTCTTTCTGTACCTGTTCAACTCCCTCCTTCTCCCCTTCACAACAGACATCCCTATCACCAACGAGGAGAAAGTGAGGATGGAGATCAGAGCTGAAAATGTGTTGCTGCAAAAGCACAACGGGTCAGGCAGGATTCAAAGAGCAGGAGAATCGACGTTCAGCTCATGCCCAAAACGTCGATTCTCCCTATCACCAACATCAATCACACTATTTCCCAGCTGCGTTCAGTTTTGATGTATGGCTTTTGGACTCGATAGGTCACTTCTATTTTTCTCTCGACCTGAGGCTGTCAAATCTCTTCACTTTCTCTGGCACTTCCTCATTCGTTTTGTTTATGATCTCTTGCGTCAGTCTTTTTTTCAACCTTTCATGTTGTTATTACATGGGATGTCTGCATCACTGGTAAGGGCAACACTTGTTGACCTCACTAAATGCCTTTTACTTTGAGGCCATTCCTAAAGGCAGTTGGTCGGACGTCAGTCTTAATCCAAACCAGGTAATAATGTTGGATTTCTTTACTAAAGAACAACAGTGAAATAGATAAACTTATTGACGAAGTGCTGGTGGGATTATATTTTATTTCCTGTTTCTGAATTTAAGTTCTGTCATCCTCTGAAATAGGATTTGAAGCAGTGTCTTGAGTCACTGGGTCAATGAATTACGTGAACAGCGACATTACTACTCTGACACAGTGTTCCTGTCATGAATTTACTTTAAAGACAAGAACAAGATTGTGATGGAACCATATCTAATGAAAAGAGCGATTAGAAGAGAACCGGAACCATAAAGTCTGAATTTTACCAAGGTATAGATAATAGTTTATTTAGCACCCACACTGACGTTAATATGGGTCTAGGGATATCATGGAGCTGGTCGTGGGTAGTTTAGGTGATGGAGAGAATACCAAGACATAAATCAATTCAGGGCAAATAGGTACTTCGGGATTGTGAGCAGTCTTGTTCTCAGATTTTGTGAGGGCAGAGGTGTGCGCAGTTCTGAAATCTGTGGAGAATGAATGGATTTGCATTTGAAACTGAAGACAATAGTTTCGATCTTTACTAAATATTGATAACAGAAATATCATTGAAGTTCGCCATGGTTTATTGGATTAATAAATTTATAGAGATGGGGAGACTTACCAGGAACGCCAACAATAGCGAGCATGGGATAGTAACCAGCCTGAATAATCAGCAGTACACCATATATCCGATCTGGAAATATGTGCCAAAACCAGGAAACAAGGTAAAGACCCCAGGATAAACTCCTGTCCATGGTTCCAGCATTCCATTCTATTTTTGTTAGATTCTGAAACATTGGTGCGACATTCCAGTCAATTGTTCTCAGATTCTGATCCATTGTTGGAACATTGCAGTCTACGGTTCACAGATTCTGATTTCTCTTCTCCCTGTCTCTGCGACAGCTGATTCCTGTTAGTTTTGGAGGTGATGCATCCGCAGCTATAATGAGATAAATCATTGCTAGACGCCCTTTGCATATAGAAGAGAAAAGGCATCCAGTGACATAATTAGGATCCATGGAGAACGATATCAATCACAGTCACTGAACAAACAGATCCAGTTAACTCCTTTCCGTATGCTACCTTCAGTTGACAATAACAATTGGATTGAATTGAATGTTGAATCGCTGGCTAATGGTCACATCTCCCATCAGCAATTACTGACGTGAAGTTAGTTGAGACAGAGAATGATGGATGCTTTCTCATCGTAGACTCGATGTTTCTGCAGTTTTGTGCCTTTGCAAAAAAAGTAACTGCCTGAACGCTTCCCAATTACCTCCCAAAATAAACACAATCAATATATTGCTAACATGCTGATTTCGCCTCGACTAGAACACGTGCCTAGAAACGGATTCTCAGTGGGCATGTTTGTTCTGACCATGCACACGAAGTGCGAGTCTGTCTGGACATTTCTCTCGTTGCTCTGATAAGACCTTCAACACACAATACGATTGAGCACTGCTTTCTGTAAACTCACAAACACCTTAATACACTTTATTGATTTCAAAGCAGTAAGACTTACATTTTTGGAATTCACTCCAAAGCCAAATGTGGAATTTTGATTTCTTTAAATAGGCTCTAAACGACCCAAGATTCTAATATGTCAGCATTTTGAAAGGTTCGTTGGTGTCCTTTTGTTTATACCTAACAGATAATGCCTCATCCAGAAGCCTTTCATGTCTTTAAAAAAGAAACGTGAATAATCATGAGGACGTGGCCAGCTCCCGAGCTGGACAGGTTGAATCAATTATGGGGTTAGTTGAGTCAGGACGCTGCCTGCCTCCTTCTGCCCTTTTGACCTTGTAACCTGTCAGCAGTTGTGTCAGTTTTATACTTGGTGCTAAGGGACTTGTTTATTGGGATTATTGCAATTATTTTCGAACAGCATCCTTAAGTCGCAATAGCCTGTTGGTTTCCGATAAGACACGTTATTCAGGTATTCTATTTTCGTTTCCTTATGTTTCATTTGGTAATTTGGTAAATAGATGTTATGTGTCTAAAAATCGGCAGTCTTACCAGCTAATTCACTCTGGGAATATTAGCTACACACTAACCTCCAACAAGTAGTAAAGGTAAGGTCTGGGATACCAGCATAAAATGTTTTGAGGGGTCGGGTTTGGCCCATAACAGACTGAGGGCCCTTTGCAGTATTTAGATACCGAGTGGCAGGTGTTAGTGTCTCTTATTTCGCGTGTTGATTTGGCGAGTAAACAGATCTTCAGATAGCGATGGTTCTTGCAGGAACCAAGCTAGTTTTGGAGGTGGAGGAAATGACCTTGGGCGTTTTACAAAATGCACATAAGTCCAAGCTGCGGGAATTAGTAGACGAAGGGAGTTGAAGCTACCTCCTAATGTGAGGAAAGATGAGATGATTGCAGCAGTAGCTCAGCATTCCAATTTGCTGGAAACTCCATCAGGACCTGTAGAGATGTCTAAACTTCAATTGCAAATGAAGCAGCTTGAGTTAGAAGCAGAATTGAAGCAGTTTGAGCTAACATCAGAAGAGGAAGAAAGAAGACGAATAGGTTTAGCAGAGGAAAAAGAAAAATAACAAATAGCTTTAGCAGGAGAGAAAGGAAAAGCGAGAGTGTTTGAGCTTCAGAGATGGACACTTCGAGAAAGTGGCTAAACATTTTTAGTGTCCAATGACCATGTGGGTTTTGTTGACCCAAACAATTCTTGTCGGTAGAGCTAGTGAAGTATTCACAGCACTATGAGAGCAGGGATCTGGGGTGTGTGAGGAGGGGACATGTGCATATGAGCTTATGCCAGAAGCCTACAGACAACGTTTCATTCATCTAAGTAGGCATCCTGGTGAAATTCATGTTGAGTTTGAAAGGATCAAACAAAGTAATTTTGATAGATGGATAAGAGCATTAAAAAGAGAGCAAACCTACGATGCTCTTCGAGAAACAATTAATTTTGAGGAGTTCAAAAATTCACTGAATGACATAGTGCTAACTCAGTTGGAAGAGCAGAGAGTTAAAACAGCAAGGCTAGCAGCTGAAGTGCCTAATGATTATGACCAGTGATTCATGATTATAAAACTTATTTTGCCTTCCAGACTCAATTTCAGTCCATGATGGATAGAAACTGGGGCAAAGAGAAATCCTCAGGGAAAAAGGGAAAGGTAGATCGCGGTAAAGATCATAATGATAACTTTCCACAGGGCAAAGAAGTAATACTTGAAGGGGACAAAGAAGTTAAAAAGCTCTGGTATTTTCATTGCAACAAATTAGGACACATGAAATCACTGTGTTGGTGGGTTCAGAAAAAAAAACATGCAGGAAAACGGGATAAGCCTGGAAGTTTTGTTGGAGTGGTAACAGAGAGCACAGTTGTGCTAGAAAGCTGCATCAGAGTGTACAAACTGATTGGAGGTTTGTTAAGGAGGAAGTGCCAGATCTGCTTAGAAAATATACCTGCAAAGGGAAAGTTTATTTCCATAGGGCAGGTAAAGAGGACGCAATTTTAAGAGACACAGTATCCTCTCAGACTGTGATGCTGAAAGATGAGGAGGTAAGTACTCCTGAATAACTATGTATTCACCACTGCTCCACTATCAGCCAAACGTGATTATGCAAAACCATTCATGATGGCTTTAAATGCAAATGCAAGTGCTGTGGGTGTCGCTGCTGGGCTCCTGCAGGAAAGCGACGAGAAGACAGAAAGACCAATTGGGTATTTCTCCAAGAAGTTGAATGTTCAATGTTAGAAACATTCAATAGTTGAGAAAGTGACTGTGAGCTTTGTGTTGGCACTACAACATTTCAGTGTTTATATTTCCAGCGACACATCTGAGACAACCATATACACTGATCGTAACCCATTGACGTTTTTCGAGAAATTTAAGGTCAAAAATGCGAGACTGTTTACCTGGAGTCTGTTGTTACAGTCATTCAATTTGAAAATTGTGCATGTGGCAGGTCTTGAAAACATGATTACTGATGCATTTTCAAGACTTGAATGACTGATTGAGGCACTCAGTGATGGGAATACCACACACTGAATCTGGATGTAGTTGTGCATGTTTGCATGTTTATAGATGGTTCTAGGATTTCATTGTTTGTCATTTATGTAAATGATTTGTGCGGGAATATCGAATTCATAGTTAGTAAGTTTACAGATGACACCAAAACTGGTGGCACTGTGGACAGTGACGAAGGTTTTCTAAGATTACAAAAATATCTTGATAAAATGGGTCAATAGGCTGACAAATAGCAGATAGAGTTCAAACTGGAGGAATGTGATGTGCAGGCAATAGTGCGTGTTTGTTGCTGTCTAGTGAACAAGGATCAAAACATCAAAATCCTTAATGATCTTTGAGAGGCCTTACCCTCTCCATGGTTACCGTCTTGCTGTTAATGTGGTTGCACAATATCTTTGGATTATCCCTAATCTTTTCTGCCCATGCTATCTCATATCTTCCTTTTGCTTTCTTGCTTTATCTCAAAATAAAGCCCCACACTCTTTAAATTGATTAAGAGATTCAATTGAATGAAGTTTTCTACATCTAAAGGAAGATTTTCTTTGAGTCTTGAATAAAACCTCAATGACTGTAGTTGTCTATTGTTTCTTAACCTTACCATCCTTACCCTTAACTCTAACAGGAACATAATGCCTCTCAACTCTTGTTGTTCGACTGTTGAATGCCTCCCACTTGACATCGTCTAACCTGCTTATAGTCTACGACCATGTAACTTGGAAAGTTCATGTCGCATGCCATTAAAATTTAAGATAAACCAATTAAAAAAAAATGAAAGGCTTATTTTTTCCCATAAACAATTAAGGAAATTATAGAGTTATGATTGCAATACCCAAAATATTCCCTCACATTTACTTCAGTCATTTTCCCTGCCTATTGTAATGATTTGGTTTTGTTCATTCCCTATTAGGATCATCTACATATTGATGAACAAAATTTTCGTGAACACATTTGATAAATTCTTTACCATCCAATCCTTTAACACTGTGGTAATCTCAATCAGTTTTTCAACAATTAAAATCACCGTTATTGCAACCTGATTAAGCTTACATATATCCGAGATCCTACATGTTTGTTTTTCAATTTTTTTTCTTACTATTGGAGAGCATATGGTACACTATCATCAACGTGCTCTTTATTTTCTTATTTTTAATTTCTACGAATATATTTTCACTGGACGATTTTCCACAAATGAGCATTTAGTGCAATCTATTCATAGTGACCTTTACTTTCTTATTTTTAATACTACCCACGTATTTTAACTGGATGATTTTTCAGAAATATCGTCCCCAATTACAGCGATAATTCATTCTTTCATCAAAACGGCAGCCCTCCCTCTCTCCGCACAGCACATGTTTTTTTTTCCATCCTTTCTATGACACTTAACATCTGGAATGTTGAATTGCCAGTCTTGAACATGTCTCATGCGAAAATGAGGACTGCAGATGCTGGAGATTAGAGTCAGGAGTGTGGTGCTGGAAAGGCACAGCAGGTCATGCAGTCTCCGAGAAGCAGGAAAATCGATGTTTCAGGCAAAAGTCCTTCATCAGCCCATTCATGATGAGGGGCTTTTGCCCGAAACTTCGATTTTCCTGCTCCTCACATACTGTCTGAACTGCTGTGCTTTTCCAGTACTACACTCTCGACTTGAACATCTCTCAAGCAACTTTCGGTAATAACTTAAATGCCCCAATCCCATGTTCTTAATCATGCCCTGAGTTCATTAGCATTCCTTGTAATGCCCCTTACGTTGAAATAAATGAAATTTAATGCTTCAGAATTACTACATACATTTGAATCTGTCGTCTTTCTATTCTAATTGACATGCCCTCCATACATTCATAAACTTCTCCATTCATCCTACCATTTGTAATGCTACTTGGAATATCACCCTTGTTGTCGCTATCAATATTACGTCTGCTACACGGATTGAGCAAATCTCCCTGCTAAGATATTGGTTTGTTTCCTGCTTAGATTAGACCAATCTTTTCTGATCAGATCTTTTCTATTTTAAAATACGTTCCAATCTCTCAAAGATCTAAATCCTTCAACAGCACAGCAGCTCTTCAGCCGTCGATTTTTCTCCTTTAGCCTTTTGCTCCCTCTTGGTTCAGTTTGGCATTGGGAGTAAACCAGAAATTACAACTTTTAATGTTTTATTTCTAACCTTCGATCTCACATTTTAAATTTACTTTGTATTGCTTTAATCTTTCCCTAAAAATATCATTCCTACGATTATGTACTGTGCCTTTTGACTGCTCAACCTCCCCTTCTACAATGTTGTTGAAATGTTTCGAGACGTTCTTAATCCTAGCACAGGGAAAGCAAAAAAAATGCTAAATCTATGGTCACTGCCACAGAATCTCCTGTTGATGCCCCTCACAGATGCGTCCACTGTAGAAATAATTCTACTAAATCTTCTCAAATGCTGCCACACATGAGAATCATTCCAAGTGTCCAAAAATGATTGCTCTGACACTTTCCTCAGAGGGACAATCCCCTTTAGCAGTTCTAAAAACTAAAAGTCATTTCGATAGAGGAATAGCCCCCGGAGAGTTTGCAGAGAAGATTTACGTGAATGTTGTGCGGTATGGAAGGTGTTAGCTGTGAAGAGAGGTTGAGTAGTTTAGGTTTGTTTTCCGTAGAAAAAGGGAGATTGAAGGGGGACATGTTTGAGGTTTACAAAATCATGAAGGATATCGACAGGATAGATGGAGATAAGCTTTTTCCTAGGGTGAAGGATTTAATAACGAGACGTCACGCTTTCCAGGTGAGAGGTGAAAAACTTAATGGAGATACACACGAAAATTGCTTCACACAGAGGGTGGTGTGTGTCTGGAACGCGTTGCCAGCAGACGTGATAGAGACAGGCACGGTAGATTCATTTAAGATGCGTCTGGACAAATGCATGAGTAGGTGGGGAACAGAGGGATACAGATGCTTAGGAATTGAGTAGCAGGTTTAGACACTACATTTGGTTCTGCTTAGGCTTGGAGCGCCGATGGGCCTGTTCCTGGGCTGTAAATTTTCTTTGTTCTCTGTTCTTTCTAAGTATTGGTCTTTGGATCATAGTTGGGAAAATGTATCTGTGTTTCAGCACCTTGGTGAGTTGAATGGAATAACAATATGTTAGTTCAATGAACAGACTGTGAAACTGAAGCATGAGAAACTGGGAACCTGGATCACAAAAGAAAACTCTGCATCAACATCACATTTTTGTGGAGGCAATATAAATCTTGAAATATTTGAAAACCAAATACATTTACAAATAGAAAAGGTTTTTCTACAGTTTACAGATTAATGATGAGACCACTTTCAGAGTTTTTAAATTGTTATGATTCCTGTATCATCATTTTAAATCTGCACTCACACACCTCCCTTCCAGGATGTTGGGGCCCCTCCAATTAAAGTGCACACTTTCCTTTTTGTACAGTTCCCACGTGCACTGGACGGGATCCGAATCATTCAAAAATCAGAAACAATCCTCCCAAACTAGCTCTTTGCCACATATTCAACTGTACTATTTTCCTCTTCTTTGACTCACGTTCAGGTGTCACAGTGAGTAATCCCAAGATTACAACCCTGAAGATTCTGGTTTTAAACGAACTCCTAACTCCCTGAACTTTCTTTGCAGGACCTTTCAACCTTTCACTCTTCTTTCCTATATCATTGGTATCAGTGTGAACCAGGACGGCTGGCTGTCTACCCTCCCACTTCAATATGCCTGAGCATGCTCAGTGTCATTCTTGATCCTGGTACCGACTGCCTTTTTATGACGAAATCATATAACCGTAGAATCCATACAGTGGGGAAGCAGGCCATTTTACACAGCATGTCCACGCTGACCTTCCAAAGAGTAACCCACCCTGACCCATTCCCCTACTCTATTACTCTGCATTTACCCCTGAATAATGCGTCTGACCGTCAACTATTGGCAAAAAAAACCCAGACCCATTCCTCTACGTTATGTTGAATCTGCTTTCTCACAACAGATACTGATACAACTACTGAATGTTCCAAGCAACTTCTGGTTTTGTTAGCGATGATGAGCGCATATTGTTAAAAACGAATTGAAAAAGGAAAACAGCTGAATTTAAACTCTAGGGAGATAACTAAAATATTTGGTCATTCAATAATGCCAGTAAGGTTTCATTAAATTACTGATGTTCAGTCCATGAACATCACTTATTCACTTTCCCAATTCATGAATAAAGGAGATTTTTACATCACTTTTGATATCAGAAAGCTTGGAAATGCTGCACGTTTACTCCTTCATATAGGAATGCGATTACAACACATTCTTTCATCTCACACACAATGCATTACTCTGTCGAAGAATACCAGTAACATTGTAAACAATTGGAATCATAACTTGAAATATATATTTAAGTAAAGGAAGAATAAGAGAAAATTGATCTTCTTTGGAACAGAAAAGACTATTATTTGAACTTACTAAGTTGATTAAATTTATGGAAAGCCATGCAGGGCAGATAAAGGATATTGTTATAACGTGTAGAGGTATATGTTACCTTTAAGAGAGACTGGAAGCTGGCACAAAGTCTTTTGGAAGAAGTTAAAATGTAATATTTGACCGTGAAATCAATAGTGAGGCTGAGTTGCCACGGAACGAAAACCAATTCAAATCGACCAGTCCGTTTAACTTATGCCACAAAATGCTGAAATAAAATTGAGTTTGAAATATAATGTACTTGATGACATCAAAATCAACGAAATTATCTGATGTTTTGAGGTATAAAACCGGACATTGGAATATTTAGGGGACAACTGCCAATGACATCCATAAAAATAGGCTGCAAGATGAAGAGCTTCCTGAAGGTACTGTCTGGAAGACGTTTGCACAGCAGAACATCGAAGCTGACCGAGAGTAGCATCTACAGAGCAAAATCTACGAAGGAGAATCGACAAAGCTGACTGGTTTTGAAACACGATTGTATGTTTTGTAAAACTTAATCAGGTTTTTTTTTGTTTCAGTGAAGCAGTATTGTAGAGTGGGAGGTAAAAGATAGCTTTAACCGAAGGGATTTCTAAATAGTTGTTTGTTTTATTATTCTCTGGCGTACTTAAATAACAAAGTTGTTAATTTTACTTTAAATAGTGACTGGATATTTGCCTCTCGAAACTTATGAGATTACAGCTTGAGGTGAAGTTATTCTGTGTGGCTGATTTAAATTAGGAGAGGTGTTAACCCTGTGTTGTAACAGGTTAGGGGCTTTCGTCCACGATTTGAACAGGTTTAGACAAATCCAAACTGAGATCTGGGTAGATTTCAATAGATTTGAGGTATGAAGAAAGGACAGTATATCTAAACATTTGCACGTTAATGTCTAAAATATTTAAATAAAATGTCATGGAGACAAATTGTTTAACTTCGATAACTTGTAGTTGGTTAAATTAAAAGTGAGAGAAATGGCTCTTAAAATTTTAAGAGAGATTTGAAGATGATTCTCAAATTTGTCAAGAAAGTTTAGGAAGAAAGATAAATGCCAAACATTTAGAATTAGCGAAGAGCATTTTTTTGTGTTTAACCAAGGGCAAAAGTAAAGCTGGAATTAGAAGGGGATTACTCAAACACGAAGATATGTCAGAGAAACTGACAAGTGCAGCACAGTGAAAAAAAAACTTTAATTACAATTAAGGAAAATTGAGATTAAAGATAAATAAACGGAGAGAGAAAGAGAGAGAGAAGAAACAGAAAGCAAGACAGAAGAGACAGAGAGAGAAAAAGGAAAGAGAAGGTTCTCAGCTGGGCAAAAAGAGAGAGAATTTGAACTTGACTTCTTGCGATTTAGTCAGAAAAATCAAGTGAACAGGATGGAGATTAAAATGAATGGTAGTGATACATACCACTATGTTAAAACTCTGGCATATTTTGATGAGGAAAATGTTGAAGCAGGAGAGATGAAGGGCGGCAAGGTTGCACAGTGGCACAGTAGTTAGCACTGCTCACTCACAGCACCAGAGATCTGGTTTAATACCCGCCTCAGTCGACTTCTGTGTGGAGTTTGCATATTCTTCCTCGAGTCTGCGTGGGTTTGCTCCGGTTTCTTCCACAGTCCAAAAATGTTCAGGTTAGGTGAATTGGTCGTGCTAAATTGTCCAAAGTGTTAGGTGTTTAGCGGAATGGGTCTGGGTGGGTTGGGCTCTGGCGGGTTGGTGTGGACTTGTTGGGCCGAAGGGCCTGTTTCCAAACTGCAAGTAATCTAATTTTATTTCATTGAAAACTTGGCTAGGCAGATATAATGGTCTATTTTATGGGGAATGCTAGTTCGGAATAAACTGGTAGGTAGGGTGAGCGAAGTATATTCTCCGTTGTAAGATAGGAGTTAAGAGATTCTGAAGAGGGCAAGCAAGCTATTTGAAGTGCTCACAAATTGGTACCTGAAAATTATACACAGCGGTACAGAAACATAAAGGAGGAACCACGTCAGACTTATGTTATGTTTGAAAGAACTAAACATAGGCATTTTGATAGATGGATGCTTGCTTTAAAGATAGATACCACATGTGAGGCTCTAATGGAGATTATTCTGCTGAAGGAATTGCAGAACTCACTTTCAGAGATGACAAGAATTCATGTGGAGTAACAGAAAGTTCAGGAATTGAAAAGGACACAAGAATTAGCAGATGAATATATGTTGCTGCATTAGACAAACTTCCAGCCAGAATTTCTTCCTGTGAGGGATAGAATTTGGGAGAAGGGGAGATGCTACAGTATAAATGAAACAATAGAGAATTTAAAAATTACCACAGGTTAAAGAAGATGCCCAAGAGAATGGAAAGGAGATGAAAGGCCTCAGATATTTTTACTGTCAGAGAGTGGGACACAGAAAATTTCAGTGCTGGTGGTTTCAAAACGGCACTGGTAAAATGTATTTTCACTGCCATAAGATGGGACATGTAAGGTCACAGTGCTGGTCATTAAGGAAGCCATTCTGGGGAAAGATGTGGTAAAATAAGTTCAGCCAGTGGCATTAGTGAAGGTATTAAAGGAAACCCCAACAAGATACAAAGAGCTGCAGGAAAGTGCACAGCCCAGGTAGGGGCTGAGTGTGGAGTTAGTATCTGATCTCTATAAAGAATTCGCCTCTGTGAGTAAACTTTACTCAGAAACAATATGGGGAGAAGGAGCAGAAATTATCATTTTGAGACATACAGGATCTAACCAGTTTCCAATAGTAAGAGATGAGCAAATGTGCAGTCTTTCCGATCTGTTACACGAGAATGTCGCAATTTGTGGGATAGTTGGACAGAAATTTAGCTTTCCTCTACATCAGATCAGGTTGGAATACCTACTCAAATTTGGGGAAGTAACCGTGGGAGTGACTGACAGAGTTCCAGGAATCCAGTTTGTTCTTTAGAATGGTTTAGCAGGGTCCAATTTGGGAGCGATACTGCTAGTTGTGGAGAATCCCAAGGAAGACAAAGAAACTGAGGAGTTAAAACCGAAATATACTGGTAATTTCCCAGACTATACAGTAACCTGACCCACTATCCTAAGTCACAGCAGGAAGAACAAACTAAATACAACGATGAAGAAGTTAAGGTTCAATTAGCTGACATCATGTTTGACGTAATGGTGCAGGGAAATCATGAACAAAGAAAGGGTCAGACAAAGGTGTTTAGTCCTGAAAGGCGAAGGAATTGGCAACTTACAGGCAAGATAATAAAAGATATATATGTGGCTGCGTCCTCTGAGAGTGGTAGAGATATTCCTGAGGATTATCATCAGAAATATAGAATCCTAAGATGGAAGTGGAGACTCCGGCAGGTTAGTGCAGAGGAATAATGTGCTGAAGTGCACCAGATTATGTTGCCGGTAGCATAGCAACAGGAAGTGTTACGGGTAGCACGTGAACTAACTGTGGGAGGTCACTGAATGGTATGAAAGACACAGGCTAAGGGAAAAAAAATATTTTTATTGACCTGGAATTCACAAAGATGTGGTTAAAATTTCGCATACGTGTTATACATGCCAAATGGTAGGTAGGCTACAGGCTGTAATGAAACTAGCACCTCTGTTGCCAATTTCCACATTCAAAGATCGCTCCTTTCGGGTTATAACTGAGTGTGTACGTCTCCTCCTGAAAAGTAGAGGAGAGAAAGAATTGGAAATATAGGTGTTAGTTACAGACTCACAGAGTGAGGAATCAAATCCAATTGTTGTGAATTTTGACGTACCTCAAAATATGTTAAAAAAAACTGGAAGTCCTTGAGCAGTGGGATAGATTAGTAAACTATCTATCTCAGGAACATTGAACGCAGTTGAAAAGTTTTTTATTGCAGTATGAGGACATATGTAAGAATAAGATGGCGAGGATTAATGCTATTATACATGAAGTAGACTTAGGAATACTGTTACGATAAAACAACATCCTTATTGTCTTAATCATATCATAGCCAGACCAGTCCAGAAGGAGGTGGAGGTCATGTTCAATGAGGTCATCATCGAACCAAACCATATTGAGTGGAGTTTGCCAATCATCTTAGTTCCCAAACCAGATCGGACTCAATGATTTTGGATGGATTATTGGAAGGTCAACACTGTTACAAAATCAGACTTATATCCAAAACTGACATTGGAGGACTGTATGGAGAAATTTGTTCAAGTCAGTTACATCAACAAGTTGGAGTTAATGCGTTGTTTCTGGAAGGTATCTTTATCAGAGATGGCGAAAGAGATTTCTGAATTGTAACACCAAATGGACTGTATCAATTCAAAGTGATGCCCTTTGGAATGACGAACGCACCCAACCCATTCGAAAGACCCATGGACAGAATTGTGGCCTGATTAATAAACTGAGCAGTCCGTTTGGATGATGTAGTGATCTTTAGTTCGTTCTGGAAAAATCACTTGGTACAGTTGGCAGAGCCTTTGGAACGAATACAAGAAACATAATTGGTGATAAAAATAATCAAAACTGATATTGCGAAATCAGACGTAATGTTCTTGGGAGAAAATATCGGTCATGGAAGGTTGACCCCCATGAAATGCAAAGTCAAAAGGTTTCAAGGAATTTCCACGACCACCTCGAAGAAGTAGGTGATTCCCTTCCTCGGAGTCAGCGGATTCTGTCGGAAGTTTGTTCCAAACGGCAGCAGTGTAGTGACACCGTTAACTGACTTGCTGAAAAGAACACAAATTTTTTGTAGACAGAACAATGCAGGGAGACATTCGACCATTAAGAAGAAATATTGACCACCAAACCAGTTTCAGCTACACCAAACGCGTGAAAACCTTTCATAGCTGCCGTCGATCCACGTGATATAGGAGTTAGAGCTGTACTGCGACAGGACAATGAGATGGGATCGTACTTTTCAAAGAAACTCAACTTCCACCATAGAAAATAGTCCATGATTAAGAAAGATCTATTGAGTTTGGTACTAGAGTTATAACATTTTAATGTGTACTCATAAACAGTGTGTTGGAGACGGTTGTGTACGCGGATCCCAACCTGCTTACATTCTTTGTACGCTTTAAAGAATACTTCATTCGAGTCTTATGTTACAGACTTTTAATTTAAAAATCGCACATGTAGCTTGTCGTAAGAATATAATAGCAGATGCGTTCTCACAGAATTAACTGATAAAGTTTAGACAAGATTTGTATTTATCCAATGCTAAATATAGGTCAATGGGAAGAAGTTAAGGTGAACAAAGATTTACGTTATCTGTATGTTATGGTAATGTGTTTAAAGAATACAAAAACAAATGAGACCGTGTTTTCATTATGATGGCTCTTTTTTGACAGAGAAGGTATTATGAACGTGTACATGGTACTGCACCTTTAAGAGAGTTGAAGGATTTACAAGCACAGTGAGTTCTGAAAAATTCACAAAGTAGCATTTGGTCCAGCAGCTGGTAGTACCTGAGTTGCTATGAGACAAAAAAATAAAATCAAATTTGATCAATCCGTTTAAATTATGTCCCAAGAAAATAAACTACAATCAAGTTTAAATTTGGCATTTGGCATTTGGCAGTATGATAAACAACAATGAAATTACCCGATGCTTGGGGGTAGAAAGCTGAAAAGAAATTGGCCAGTTGGGGGAGAACTGCCACGCCACCAATCACTGCAGACTGCCCGGAGAACAGCTCTCCGAAATGTACCTTTATTTATCATTGACCTGTGAAACAAAAATTCTGAGGAGAAGAAAATTACTCAGCTATGTCTGGTCCCCTAAGAGGAGAATAATTACAATCTGACCATTTACCACCCCCTCAGTCCGATCACGATTGTTAAACTGATAGAAGATCTTTTTGCCAGATCAGTCAAACAGCACAGAAGTAACCCGCTCAGTGTGGTTTCCATTAGGTCCCTATGTGAGTTGGTGTTGTTGTGGAAATGTCTCTGGATTACTAATCCAGACCAGGCTAATGCCCTGGCAGCTGATGGAAATTAATAACAATTAATAAAATATCTAGATCAAACTCTGGTATCAGAAATGGTGATGTTGAAATCAATGTCGATTGCAAACTCCAATTTGCTTCATCAATGTAAATTCAGGAAGTGAATTCTGGCCTGGTGAATTCCATGCATTCATGGTTGAGCATAAAACCTTCGTGTTCATGTACACATCTGAAGCAGTGAGTGCAATTCTTGTCGCCCTGCTATTGGAAGGAAGTTATAATCTGGGAGGGGGACAAAAGTATTTAAAATGATGTGACGGAGATGGGAGATTTTGAGATATAAGGATAGGCTGGGATTTTGTTCCTTTTGCGTTGGAGGCTGAGCGGTGACCTTTATTATATCATGAGAGGCATGGATAGGAAGAAGAGACAAGATCATTTCATCCGGGTGGGTGTGTCTAGAACCAGAGAGGATAAGTTTAGGTGAGAGGGAAGACATTTAGAAGAGATCTAAGGGACAGTTGTTTCTCACAGAGGGTAGTGAGTATATGTAGCGAGCTGTCAGAGGAAGTGGCATTGGGGAGTACAGATGCCTCTCGATCCCTTTCTTGTCGAGAAATCCTTATTTATATACAGTGCCTTGTGCTCCACAGCTTATGTGGGAGAGAAATCCCCAGAGTCACCAGTCACTGAGTGCAGATGTTTATTCTACACTCAATGCAGAGTTGACTGTTTGTACCTTGTTTTAGATGCCTAAGCAAGTGGAATTATCATCCCTGCTTTCAATCTGTCTCACCCTGTCTGTGTTTTATATATCTCACTGAGATCTCCACTCATTTTCCTAAAGCCCATATAATACAGGCCCAGTCGCCCCAAACTCTGTTCCCACAACAAGCCTGTCATCCCAGACATTAGTCTGGTCATCCTTCACTGCACTCCCTCAAATTCAGGTTTGTCCCTTATATGGTAAGGAGACCAAAACTACGCACTATACTGCACAATGTACAAGATGGGCTCTCACGAAGGCCCTGTACAGCTGCAGTAAAACACCCTTTCTCCTGTCAGTCAATCCCTTAGAAATAAGGTGAACACACCATTTTTCTTCCAGCCTGCTTTCTACTTTTGCAATATTGCTTTCACTGACTGGTGTACAAGGAGATACAAATCCTTTTCAATGTTGCAGTTCCCCACTTTCCGGGTCAATATACACTGGTCAGCGTGCCAATGCCATTCCCAGTATTGGCTTCTGGTTTCGGAATTCACTGCCCTGCATGGACTCGGAGGGCTGCACAGCAGGGAAAAAAGAAGGGACATAAATCCCTTTAAAGATTAACATGTTTTATCCAATCCCTATTCAAATGATAGGTAGCTATACTATTGTCCCATCAAAGTGCACACCGTCACATCCATCCCCATTGATCTTCATCTGCTACGTATTTGCCCATTCACTCCACTTGTGTAAATCACTTTGTAGATTTTTTTCTTAAATCCTCCTCTCCGACTACCACTCCGACATCATTTAGTGCTGTCAAAGACTGAGAAATATTGCATTTGATTCCCTCAACTAAATGTTTGACATGCATTGAGAATAGCTGGGGCCCAATCACTTATCCCTGCAAGACGCCATGTTCCTTCCACTTCAAAATATATTGCTTTACACCCGCTTACTGTTTTCTGTCAGTTCTCCTATTCTAAAATCATGTTCATATTTTAGTCCCAATCCCGTAATATTTCACTTTGCACACTAGGCCATAGTCTTTGTCATGATCTTTCTGAAAATCTAAATGCATTGCATCCATTTCTTCTCTGAATGTATCGACCAGTCAGTTTCGCAAATATGATTCCCATTTCATGTTGACACATTACATAAGAACGTGCAAACTAGGAGCACGAGTAGGCCATCTGGCCCTTCCAGCCTGCGCCACCATTCAATATGATAATGGCTAATCATTTCATAGCCTCTGCTCCACTTACCCACCCACACAACTACCATAACTCTTAATTCCTTTACTGTTCAAACATTATCTACCTGAGTTCAAACATATTCAATGACAAAGCCTCAACTATTTCACTGGGCGAAGAATTCCAAAGATTTACAACCTTCTTGGTCAAGAAGTTCCTTCTCAATTCAGTCCTAAATCTGCTCCATCTAATTTTGAGGTTTTGTCCTCTTGTCCTAGTTTCATGTACTACTGGAAACGTCCATTATATTTCTATCTTACCTACTCCCTTCACAATTATATATGTTTCTGTCAGGTCCTTCTTCACTCTTTCAGTTTCCAATCAATATATGATTCCAATCAACTCAGTCTCTCCGCATACCCACCCACCCACCTCACCTCTGGAACCAACCTAGTGAGCTTCCTCTGCATTCATTGTAGTGCCAGAATTTCGTTTCTAAAGTAGGGAGACCAAAATTGTACGTACAACAGGTCCCAGCACAGATCCCTGGGAAGTTCCATTTGTCACTGATCAGCAACCAGAAAAGCAATCATGTATTCGTTGCTTCATATTAGTTAACCAATCCTTTATCCACGCTAATACATTACCCGGAATGCCACACATTACACAGCAGCCTCTTTGGCGTCACTGTATTTTTTTTAGATTACTTACAGTGTGGAAACAGGCCCTTTGGCCCAACGATTCCACATGGACCCGCAGAAGTGTAACACTTCAAGACTCATTCCCCTACATTTTACCCCTTCACCTAACACTACGGGCAATTTAACATGGCCAATACACGTAACCTGCACGTTTTTGTGTGAGGAAACAGGAGCACCTGGAGGAAACCCACGCAGAGACGGGAAGAATATGCAAACTCCACTCAGGCGCCTAAGGAGGGAATTGAACCCGGGTCTCTGGCGCTGTGAGGCAGCAGTGCTAACCACCGTGCCACCGTGCCACCCACAAAATGGTGTTTGGAAATCTCAGTACACTACACCTACTGGGTTCCTGCAGTTCTAATGCCTTCACAGAATTCCAGGAGGTTAGTTACGGGTGGCCTGCCTTTCATGAACCAACACTGTGTCTGACCAACGGGACAATTTCTATCAAGAAGCATTGCCATTTATTCCTTGATTACAGATTGAAATATTTTCCCCACCACAGATGTTAGTCTAACCGGTCGATAATTCCCAACATTTCTCTGTCTCCCTTTTTAAACAGTGGTGTCTGATCTCCTGTTTTCCAACTTGCTGGAATTGCATAAGAGTCCAGTGAATTTAGAAAAATTTCCACAAGTGCATTTGCTATTTATCTCATCACCTCTGTTAGTACCCTGGGACACATTCCATCAGAACCAGGAGACGTATCTACCTTTGGCTCCATTAGCTTGCCCAATACTACCTCTCTCTCTTGGAAATCGTTGTTTCCAGGTCCTCACTTACCTTCCTCTCTTTGACAATTCCTGGCATGTTATTAGTATCCTTCACTGTGTCGAACGACTAAATATCTCTTCAATTCCTTGTCCATTTCCTCATATCCCATTACTAGATTCCCCTTCTCACTCTCTTAATGAATATTGCTTACCTTCGCCATTCTTTTCGTTTTGTATATTTATAGAATATTTTGCTATCTGTCTTTATATTCTTAGGTACTTTACTCTCATAACCTATCTTTTGTATCTGATACTTTTTTGTTGCTTTATTTTGACATTTAAAGTTTTCCCAATCTTCTACTTTCCCACTGGTCTTTGCCATTTTCTGTGCCATAGATTTTAATTCGATAGCCTCCCTTATTTCCTGAGACATTCACGGCAGATTACCCTTTTCCTAGAGTCCTTCCATTTCACTAATATATGCTGTTGCTGAGCATGTTGAAAAATTGCTTCGAAACCCAACCACTGTTCATCAATGGTTCCACCATAAAGTCATTGCTGCTAGCCTTCTGTACCCATCTCCTCTCTCATCTGCTTTGTTTAAGCACAGTGTCATGATCGAGGATTTTACCTTCTCACCTTCAATCTGTATTCTAAATTCAGCCATACTTTCAGTCGCAATAATTTCCCCAAAAAGATTTTTTTTTAATAAAATCATTTTTTTTCTCACGAGAGTTAGTTAATTTGTTTGGTTTGTTTCCTTCTGTGAAGACAGAACTGGCAGTGTGTAGGAACAGCGGGATCTTGGTGTGCAGGTACATAGATTCCTTAAAACTGCAACCCAATTGGACAGAGTTGCAAATAAAGCATATGGTGTTTGGGCTTTCATTAACAGGGGGATTAAGTTTAAGAGCCATGAGATCTTCTTGCAGCTCTATAAAACTTTGGTTAGACCGCACTAGGAATGCTGTGTCCAGTTCTGGTCGCCCTATTATAGGAAAGATATGGATGCTTTGGAGAGGGTTCAGAGGAAATTTACCAGGATGTTACTTGGAATGGAGGGCTTATCTTACGAAGAGAAGTTGACTGAGCTCGGACTTCTTTCACTGGAAAAAAGAAGGAAGCGAGGGGACCTAATTGAGGAGTACAAGATAATGAGAGGCATAGATAGAGTTGATAGCCAGAGACTTTTTCCCAGGGCAGAAATTGTTAACGTGAGGAGTCATAGTTTTAAGTTGTATGTCAGAACGTATAGAGGGAATGTCAGAGGCGGGTTCTTTTCACAGAGAGTTGTGGGAGCATGGAATGCGTTGCCAGCAGCAGTTATGGAAGCGAGATCATTAGGGATATTTAAGAGAATGCTGGGCATGCATATGGTCAAAGGCATTTGAGGGTTCGTACATTATGTTTACCTTACATGAGGATCAATGGTCGGCACAACATCGTGGGCTGAAGGCCCTGTTCTGTGCTGGCCTGTTCTATGTTCTATGAAGTAGTTGCTTCATCGTTCTGTCATTTCTCTGCTCTGATTCTCTATTCTCTGGATTGAGAGTGCAACGAAGTTGCAATTGTTATCTCTTATCTTTTCCATTGACAGTTCACCTTATAGCTCCTACTAATGTTGTCTTCAGAAACCCAGTAATTTATGTTCACACCATATAATCGCAGGAACATAGACTCCGTCAGAAAATATAGTACAATCTACATCAGTCCCACTCTCCTACACCAGTCCCATAGCCTGGAATGTTAGAGCTCGACTAAGTAGGTTTTTACCAGTTATGAGGTTATCAAGATAACTCCCCTCTCAGGAAGTACATTCCAAACCACAACACCTTCTTGGTGAAAAACAATCCGCAAATCCTCTCTACATCTCAAACCCTTCGTTGTAAAAGTGTGCTCCCTTTTTCTTGACCTTCTGACTAAAAGGGACAGCTGTTGTCTATCCACCCGGTCCATGTTCCTCTTAATCGTATCCTTCTGCAGCATGTTCCGCTCAGAATCCTCTGCTCCAAAGTAAATAACCCGAGTTTATCCAACCTCTCTCCATAGCAGATAAGCTCCATCCCAGGGAACATCCTGGTGAATCACCTCTGCACCCACTCCAGTGCAATCACATCCTTCCTGTAATGCGGCACCCAGAAGTACACACAGCATTCCATCTTGGCATAACCAAAGTTCTGTATAACTCTTGTAATCTATGTCTCGATGTGTAAAGGTTATATTTACTATTCCAAACGCATTGTTAACTCCACTATTACCCTGTCCAGTCCCACTCAGTAATGTGTGGAGAAGCACGCTCTGAGCTTCCTAGTGTGCTGACATTCAATGAGTAATCCCCTATCTAGTTCATTCTTCCAAAATGCACCACCTCATATTTATCAGGGTTATATTCCATCTGCCATTAATCTGCTTATCTGAACATTCCATCTTTATCTTCCAGTAAGATACGACCTACCCCTTCACTGCCAACAATCCAGTTAATCTCTGTGATAAACACGACTTCACATACCACACTCCCCCACACCCTCCTCTTTCATATCTACATTATTTATGAGTATCACAAATAATAAGGGTCACACCATTGACCCGTATACTACACCATTGGATACTGATATCGATTCATACATTTTCCAGAATCACCCACTTTCTCCTGCCATAAAGAAAATGTAAATGTCACTTACCAAGTTACCCTTGATAGCATGAGATTTTACTTTCTTTATCAGCCTCCCGTCTGGGGCTTTGTCAAAGGCCTTGCTAAAAAAAAACTCAACCTCCTCGAAAAAATATCAATAAAATTCATTCGACATGACTCCCTCTGATGACTACCCCTCTCTAAATGAAGATCCATTTTCTCCCACCCTATTGTTCCCAATAGTTTTACTGACACTGATCTTTTACTCACTGATCAATAGCTCCATTGTCTACCTGCACCAATCGTTACTGTAAAAGGTTTTTCTGCATTCCTCTGTCCCCTCACCTATGACCAGAATTTACTTAAATATTTGGGTCAGGGCCTTACTCCGATCGCAGCTTGTGATACAACACAGCCAGATCTGTGGACTTGTCCAATGTTAAACCAGCCAAAACTATCAATCCTTGCTCGCATTTCATATTAATCTGCTCACAAGTTTTCCAGTCCATCTTCTTGAGCCATTCCTCCGCCTTTTCATAAGTAAACCAGATGTGAATCTCTCATGTCACAATCTATCAATGTTCTCCAGCATCACACATTGATTATCCTCCTGGTTTCTAATGGGCCCTAATTATTCCATGGTTATTCTGTTCTACTTGATGTCCTTGTGGAATATCTTAGGGTGCTTACTAATCCTGCTCGCACTTTTCAATGACCCTGTGTTCTTCATTCCCCTCTGTCTGAATTTTGTAAAGCTTCATTTGATCACCTCTCAGTCTCTTAAAATGTACAGAATGCAGGCGGAGTTCCCTCATCGGACAATCTTGCGATCCGAGGGATTAACCTAGAGAATGTACATTTAGTATATGGGATCAGTATATTTTATTTAGGTCAGAAAATCAAAACTGTACACAATACTCCAGGTACAGAGTCGCCAACACGATGTGTCACTGGTGCAGAACTTCACTTCAGAGCGAATTACTACATAAGCGGGGATCTGTACTGAAACCAATGCTAGCAATCACAGCGAGTTAGCCAGCATCCGTGGAGAGAGATCACAGAGCTCTTCGTCGTCTATGCTCTGATTCCTTCAAACAAAATGAAACTTAACTTTTATTTTCCCCATTTGCATATGTTCTTACCAATGCAATTTGCTTTATTGTTTTAGGGTAACTTACCGTAAGAAGTTTTTTAAAAAATCCTCCTGATATCCAACTGTACCAAATCCACTTGTTCTCCATTGTTTATATCGACAAGGGACATCTTCAAGCAAAATATTTGTAAATGTTGCCTTCCCTTTCAGAAATCTAGCATAAGTCTCTAGACGTTTGCCATAACATTCCAAGTGTCCAATATCACATTATTTATACTAAATTCCGACAGATTCCCCACTCTGAAAAATTTGTTAACGAGTCGGTAGTTCCCCATTCTCCCACTTCTTCACTTTGTAAATCATTGGAATGCATTTATTATATTCCAAACTGAATACGGAAAAAAATTCGCAATGCAACTGTTATGTCCATTTCTGCTTTCTCTAGAATTCTGGTATGAAGTACATTTGGTCTGTCAGACAGTCCTCCTGCCGTGGTTCCCACCACTTCCGCCCCCGCCAGCGCCACTCAACTTCATTCTGCTGACACGCCCCCCACAGACCCCACTGTCACTATGCCCACTCCCTGGAACCCTGAGGGGAACACTATCCCTGCTCATGACTCCAACCCCATTCCCCCAACAACACTCCCAATCCAGTTACAGGTTCTGCCTCCACTCCCAGCTTCACCACCACACCAGATCCCAGCTCCCAGCCCTGCCGAGCTTTCACCATCCCTCCAGACTTCCCTCTCACAGAGGACGAGCGATCAGTCCTCAGCAAAGGACTCACCTTCATCCCCCTCCATCCACTCATCAATGAATTTAATACACGCTGTGACGTCGAACAATTCTTCCGTCGCCTCCGCCTCCGAGCTTTCTTTCACAATCAGGATTCCCGTCCACCTTCCGAGGACCCCTTCGTCCAACTCCAACACACTGCATTCACCTGGACACTGCGCGCTGGCCTATTACCTGCCCTCGACCTCTTCATTTCCAACTGCTGCCGGGACATTAACAGCCTTAACCTGTCTACCCCCCTCCCCCATTCCAACCTCTCACCTTCACAACATACAGCCCTCCAATCCCTCTGCTCCAATCCCAAACTCACCAGCAATCCAGCGGATAAAGGGGGTGTAGTGGTAGTCTGGCGCACTGACATCTACACCGCTGAAGACAAACGCCAACTCAAGGACAGCTCTTCCTACTGCCCCCTCGACCATGACCCCACGCCCTATCACCAAACCATCATCTCCCAAACCATAAGGATTTCCCACCCACAGCTTCCAACTTCATAGTCTGGGAACGCCACACTGCCCAGTTCCACCTCCTTCCCAAGATCCACAAACCTGACCACCTTGGCCGGCCCATTGTCTCAGCATGTTCCTGCCCCACTGAACTAATCGCTACCTATCTACCTCGACACTGTCCTATCCCCCCCAGTCCAGGAACTCCCCACATAGGTTCGAGACACCACACAAGCCTTCCGCCTCCTCCAAGACTTCCGTTTCCCCAGCCCCCAATACCTCATCTTCATCATGGATATCCAAACGCTGTACACCTCCATCCGCCATGACAAGAGCTTCCAAGCCCTCCATTTTTTCCTCTCCAGACGTCCCCAACAGTACCATTCCACTGACAATCTCATTCGTTTGGCAGAACTGTTCCTCACCCTTAACAATTTCTCCTTCGAATCCTCCCACTTCCTCCAGACCAAAGGGGTAGCCATGGGCACACGTATGGGCCCCAGCTATGCCTGTCTCTTTGTTGGCTACATAGAACAGTCCATCTTCCGTAATTACAACGGCACCACACTGCACCTCTTCCTCCACTACATTGATGACTGCATTGGCGCCACCTCATGCTCCCACGAGGAGGTTGACCAATTCATCAACTTCACCAACACATTCCACCCTAACCTTAAATTTACCTGGACCATCTCTGACATCGCCCTCCCCTTCCTGGACCTCTCCATCTCCATTAATGACGACCGACTTGACTCTGACATTTTTACAAACACACCGACTCCCACAGCTACCTGGATTACAACTCTTTCCACCCTACCTTTTGCAAAAATGCCATCCCGTATTCCCAATTCCTCAGCCTCCGCCGTATCTGCTCCCAGGAGGACCAGTTCCAACACAGAACACCCCAGATGGCCTCTTTCTTTAGAGACCACAATTTCCCTTCCTACGTGGTTAAAGATGCCCTCCAACTCATCTCGTCCACATACCTCACCTCCGACTTCAGACCCCACCCCGCCAACTGTAACAAGGACAGAACGCCCATGGTGCTCACCTTCCACCCTACCAACCTTCGCATAAACCAAGTCATCCACCGTCATTTCTGCCACCTTCAAAAATACCCCACCACCAGGAGTATATTTCCCTCCCCCTCCCTTCTCACCTTCCGCAAAGACCATTCCCTCCGTGACTACCTGGTCAGGTCCACGCTCCCTACAACCCACCCTCCCATCCTGGCACTTCTCCCTGCCACCGCAGGAACAGTAATACCTGTGCCCACACCTCCTCGCTCACCTCTATCTAAGGCCCTAAAGGAGCCTTCCACGTCCATCAAAGTTTAACTGCACATCCATTAATATCATTTATTGTATCCATTGCTCCCGATGCGGTCTCCTCTACATTGGGGAGAATGGGCGTCTCCTAGCAGACCGCTTTAGGGATCATCTCTGGGACACCTGCACCAATCAACCACACCGCCCTGTGGCCCAACATTTTAACTCCCCCTCCCAATCTGCCGAGGACATGGAGGTCCTGGGCCTCCATCACCGCTGCTCCCTCACCACCAGACGCCTGGAGGAAGAACGCCTCATCTTCCACCTCGGAGCACTTCATCCACAGGGCATCAAAGTGGACTTCAACAGTTTCCTCATTTCCCCTTCCCCCACCTCACCAAGTTCCAAACTTCCAGCTCACTGCCGTCCCCATGACTTGTCCGAACTTCTCCTACCTACCTATCTCCTTTTCCACCTATCCACTCCACCCTCTCCTCCCTGACCTATCACCTTCATCCCCTCCCTCACTCACCTATTGTACTCTATGGTACTTTCTCCCCACCCACACCCTCCTCTAGCTTATCTCTCCACGCTTCAGGCACTCTGCATTTATTCCTGATGAAGGGCTTTTACCAGAAACGTCGATTTTTCTGCTGTTTGGATGCTGCCTGAAATGCTGTGCTCTTCCAGCACCACTAATCCAGAATATGGTTTCCAGCATCTGCAGTCATTGTTTTTACCTTATCAACACATTTATGTTTTCAAATGCTACCTCGTTACTGATATGAATTATTTTAGTCTTCAGTTACACAAGTCCTATGCACACTTGGTATTCCTGGAAGATTTTCTGGCCCTTCCTCTGTGAAAATAAACATAAAGTAATTGTTGTGGATCTGCTCGCCGAGCTGGAAGTTTTTGCTGCAAACGTTTCGTTCCCTGGCTAGGGAACATCATCAGTGCTGTTGGAGCCTCGTGTGAAGCGCTGCTTTGATGTTTCTTCCGGTATTTATAGTGGTTTGTTCTTACCACTATACAACAAACCACTATAAATACCGGAAGAAACATCAAAGCAGGGCTTCACACGAGGCTCCAACAGCACTGAGGATGTTCCCTAGCCAGGGAACGAAACGTTTGCAGCAAAAACTTCCAGCTCGGCGTGCAGAACCACAACAACGGATACCCGAGCTACAAATCTTCAATCAGATTTTAAATAAAGTAATTGGTTAGTTTTCTCCTGTCATCGGTTCTGTTCTCCACAATAAGTTACCCTGTCTACACATGCACTCTTCAATATTTGACCTTGTTCTTATTTTCATTTCAAATATTCATGGGAGCTTTTTATCAGTTTTTTTTGTTTCTGGTTAGTTTGCATTCTTGTTCTCTTTCTAATTTACTTATCAGTTTATCAGTCTTCCTTTGTTGCGTCCAAAATGTCAATGAATCCACAATATAGACTCTTTTACAGTCATAGAGTCATAGAGATTACAGTATAGAAACAGACCCTTCGGTCCTACCCAAGGCACTTCTATCGATCTAATGCAATTTCTAACTTCTTTTGCTCACCATCATTAAATCATCTTAAGCTTTTGTGATTTATGCCTTGGAGGGATATATGTATAACGTAGACCTTACGGTGTTTCAGCAAAAATCTGACATTGCCTGTCTTTCATTAATTCATTTATTGTTCTTTTCAAATTCTCTAAAGCCAACTTTATTCTCATATCTTATTGGCTTGCATGACTCAGGTATATACCCGAAATATAAGATTTTTTTGTATTCAGACGTCATATAAAATTCAATATATTAAGACCACTATTCCCAAAAGGTCCTTTACAGCAAAGTCTTCGATTTGATCTTCGAATCACACAGCACCAACTCCAAAATTACCTAATCAATAGCTCGGTGCTCAACATACTACTAAAGCAACCGATCTCATACACACTCAACATTAACTTTCACTGGGGTAAACACTGGTTAGATGTGCCTTCAAGTTGTCCATTACAACTGCAGTACCCACAAACCTGTTTGTCCAATTCTCTTTTTAATGACATATTTACATTTATATTGCATCTTTCACTTTGATACATAACTCCCATGATCGTTGCTACTCCTTGCTGTTCCTAAGATTCACCTCACCAGATTCTGTGGAATTTGCGTGGCGTGGGCTCTGGGGAGGTTAATGGTAGATTCAGGCGAGGTGTTTGACGAGGCATATCTCATCATTTAAATTATCTCACCACATCTTACCTGTTCCTCTCAAGTGTCATTGTGAGATTTTCTCCTGCTCTACCGTTATGCTGGTGAAGTAGAGAAGGACAATGATCTTTCAATAATGCTGTGTATTCCTCCAGACAGCTGAGACTGCTCTAACCTGAGTGGGAACGATACAGCAGGCTGTTGGAGTGTTGCTGTTGCTGTACCGGATCTTGACGAGATCACATCTAGAGTACTATTCACAGGATTAAACTCTTCCCTGTGGAAAGGATATTGGAATTACCTCTGAGATTATTCCCTCAACTGGTTTCTGTAATGAAGGTGTTAATCGTAAAATCTCTACAGTGTGAAACTAAGCCATTGCCCCATCCTCCGAAGTACATCCCATCCAATTCCACCACCCACCCCACCCAATCTTGTAACCTGACATTTTCCATAACTGATACACATGACCTGAACATCCCTGAAAATTACGGGTAATTTAGCGTGGCCAATCCACCTAACATGCACATCTTGGGATTGTGGGAGGAACCTGGAGACTGACATTGAATCTGAATCTCTGGTGCTATGAGGCAGCAATGCTAACCACTGTGCTATCTAATGTGGGCAACACGACTTGCTTGCACAGTTCAGTCATTGAAAAGTGACATTTGAGCAGGGAGATTCCATAACTCCTCAAACCTGTCATTGAGCAATAGGAGGAGGATATTGAGGTCTTGTTCGGCTTGGTCAGAAACAGGTGCAGGGCATCCAGGTCATCAGGACTAATTTCAGAACAGCAGGAGGACCTTCAACCCATCGTGTGTGTAAAGCCGGGACATAATGAGTCCATTTAGTCACTCATGCTTCTTATACAGCAACTGGAGTAGATCTTTTACAGCCTTGTGCCTGTTACACAGGAATTTGATAGGGAACGTAGAGGTTATAGATAGGGAAGGACGTCGAATAACCAACTTCACTGCAGAATGAAAAGTAGTGAAAAACTATAGTGAATGAAGTCAAAACGTTAAAATACGTTATGAAGAAATTAATAATTGGAGATTTCCAAAGCCAAGCCACAATCTAGCACAGTCAACATAGTTTTATGAAGGATAAATCATGTTTGAATGCTTTAACTAACTTTCTTTAAAAAAAAACGCAACAAGCAAGTTGGATAATGGGATCCTATAGATGTATTATATCTGGGCTTCCAGACATCAGTGCGTAACGTGCATTGCAAAAGATTAATATGCAAGACAAGAACACATGGGGTTAGGAACAATTTATTGGCTCAGCGAGAGGATTAGCTAACCAGTAAAAGCTATGATATGGAGCCGCTGGTAATGGACTGGATTCGATAAGGTTATAAAGCATATGACACCAGGTTAGAGTTCAATGGGTTTATTTGTAAACACAAGGTTTCATTGCGCTGCTCCTTCATCAGATGGAAGAAAGAGGAAGACCTTAAACATCGAAGTCATAAGCGAAAGATCAAAGGATTGTACAACTCATGCACATGAATTGACCACACACCTAAGATGGCTCTTAAATACTTAGAATGGAGGTGCGAGTTTGAGTAATTAGCATGCAAATAGCAGAATTTATTTCAAGTAACTGCCTGGAGGTACCTTCAGGTCCTCTCGATGTAAATGAAATAACACTTGCGGTCAGAAAATGTATTCTAAGCGTGAGGCCCTTGTTTGGATTCTGTCTGTGTCTTGACCTGGAGTCAGACTGGTTTTGTTTACAAAGTAGGAGTAGCACGTGTGCATATGAGTGAAAGAGGGGGCGGGTCTGTGTGCAAGGGAGAGAGAGAGACACACTTTCTGTATGTGAGAGAGAGTGAGATGGAATGTGTGTGTGCGTGCCGGAGGGAGAGAGAGAGAGAGGCTGTGTGTGCATGTGTGACAGAGTGGAGTGAATTTGTGTAATGTGAGAGAGGGTGTGTGTGAATGTGTGTGAGGGGCGGATAGGGACAGTGTGCATCATTGTATGTAACAGGGAGGGTGAGAGTGTGTACTTGTCCAGGCTAAGATACAGACAGATGCGGCTGATCACTTTCCTCGCACACACTCACTACGTGGTTGCAGTGCTTTCCTTCTCTGTAGCTTCTGTTTCATTTGTTGTCCAAGTTGCAGACCCAGAAGCTGTAACTACAGTCCCCATGCTCCATCCAAATTTGGGTCACCAAATCCTCAGGTCTCCATGAATGTCTGAGGCAACTCACAGCACAATCTCCCGCAAATCACCCTTAGCAGCTCCACTAACTTTTCAATAACAAGAGTCAGTCACACGCACCTCATCTACAAATAAGATGCCTGGTCCTTTACAATTACACTCAAGGGTCTTCCTTGCGGTACTGATCGCACAATCAACTGAGAGAGACAAACAGAGGCGTTCCAAGTTTCAAACAAGTGGGTCAAAGCTCCTGGAACACCTGTCCATGGAGCACCACATGGGACATATCGAGAAGGGAACAACAGCCTCACACACACCATTTCAAAGTTTCTGAGCTTCACCATGCCAGTACTCGATACACGAGGGAGTCAAAAGCCAAAGTTACGAAAAGGTACAGAAAAAAAAACAAGCAAACAATTAATTAGCTGATAACTTGGTGAAAATGTGGATAAGGAGATGGAGGGTTTGGATAACTGCATATATGTGAGACAACAGTGGGCCCAATCACAAAAAATTCACACATTGAAAGACATTGCAAGATGAGCTGGAATGGTCCATTGACTCAAATTTTGCATCTGCTTCACAGAACCAGCCCAGACACAATAAACTGGGGTAAAGTAATGGCTAAGATTTGTGAGCTGTGCAGACATTGTTCGTGGATTACTCCATAAACTGACTTTCTGTTTAGCATGAGGAACATTGCAAACCTTTGCCAGGATATTGCAACCCTCTACCACCACCCTCGGTCTCCGACCTTTGAGCCAATTTTGCATCCAAATGGCTGGTTCTTCATGTATTTCATATGAACCAACCTTGTTAAACAGATGACCATGTACAATGTTGTTCAATGCCTTACTGGTTTCCATAATCTACAATGTACAATTCTCGACCACAATTAATCTTCTTAGTCCCTTCTTCAAAAAGATCTGTCAGGTCAGTGAGACACAAGGCTGCTTGCACAAAGCCATGTTGATTTTCCCTAATCAGTCGTTACCTTTCAAAATACGTGAAAATCCAATGCCTTGTAATCCTCTCCAACAACTTACCCACCATTGACGTCAGGCTCACTGGCTTTTCCTTATTAACCGTCTTATATCCTTTAAGTAATGGCACCACTTTAGCCAACCTCCAGTCATCTGGCACTATACCTTTGGCTATTGATGATAGTAAGGGCCCCAGCAATCACTTCCCCTATCTTCCCAGAAAGTATAGCATACATATAATAAAAGCCAAGACATTTTCCTTCCTTTGCATGTTTTAAGACCTCCAGCAGCACCTCTGTAATACAGACACTTTCCAAGATATCAAGACCTATTTCACAAGTTCGCTAGCTTCCATATCCTCCTGCACAGTAAATACTGATACAAAATATTCGTTCAGTACCTCCCCCATTTCCTGTGGTTCTGTACATGGGCAGCCTTGCTGATCTTTAAGGATGTCCTATTCTCTACACATTTACTCTTTGTCCTTGACGTAAATGTATAATTCCTTTAAATTCTCCCTAACTCTATTTGCCAAAGCTATCACATATGCGCTTTTTATGCTCCCAATTTCTCTCTAAAGTATTTTCTTGTTGCCTTCATACTCTTCTAGTAATTCAATTTAAATCAGGGATGAAGAGGCTAATGATGACCGTTCCGATTGTCAGAAAAATCCATCTAGTTCCTGACACCCTTTAAGGAAACAAACTTCCATCCTTACCTGGTCTGGCCTACATGTGACTCCTGATCCACAACAATGCGGTTGACTGTTAACTACCGTCTGGGTAATTCGGGATGGGTAATGGATGCTTGCCTTGCCAGGGATGCCCTCGTCACTGAGAATAAATTAAGAAAAAAAACTCAATTCCTGCTGTCTATCCCTGACATATCCTTCCTTCTTATCCGTGACCAGAATCTCAATTTTTCAAATCGTCCAGCATTCCTTACACGTACCAGCCTTACTCCTCACCCTAACAGGGACATAATGTCTCTGTCCTCCTGACGTGTCATTTTCGAAGGCTTCTCTCTTCTTAACGGGCACTCTTCTCTGCGAATTTCTGCCCCAATCGACTGTGGAAAATTCTTGATTAATATCATCAAAATTGGTTTTCAATAATTTAGAACTTTATGTTTTAGACCTGGTTCATCCTTTTCCATCTCTATTTTGAAACTAATAGAATTATGATGGCTTGCCAAAAAGTTCTCCCCCACTGATACCTCAGCCACCCCCTCCCCACTGCCTTATTTCCCAAGGGTAAGGTTACGCTTAGCCCCTTCCCTGCGACGGAGAGCATTGGAAAAGCAGCTGCAGCGTTGTAACTTGGAATGGGGTCAGCAAAGCCTTCAACTCATTGGGTTGAATCTAACAATATTTTGTCTCAGTGACATTTTCATTGAGTGTGACAGAGTGATTGTCTGCACGAGGCTGACCTAGTTTTCTGGTGCTATTCTAGCAGCAGAGATTGAAAACCCTAGAGGATTCAGTCTGGGAGGGAGAGAGTGAGAGAGCTCATAGCACGGTCAAAACTGACAGCACCATGAATACATACACACACGCACACACGAGCAGGCTCGCACACGCAGTGTTGGTAGATGGAATGTTGCAAATATACTTGGGACTGTCAGAATGGTAATGCTCATCTCTGAGTGAACCATTTTGTCCGGAGATGAGATGAATTGATTTCTCATTCTGTGACTTGCAATGCTTAAAATTTATGTGAGAAAGTATTGAAAAGTCCTGAAAAGGTCCAGTAGTGTTGCTCATGACACAGAAACAACATTGTTCAGTATAAGACAAAAATGTTCTATACTTCCAAAGATATTATTGAAAAATCAAACGGCCGTGCAATTTGAGAGATTCACAGTAAAGGATTTGTTATGGTCTGAGAGAGTAAAAATCTCTGCCATTGATGCAGTGGCATGGGGAGACCAGAAGAGTGTAGTATTGTATGAAACTAATCACAAAACTCAGAGGTGAGCACTGCTGCCTCACAGCACCAGGCAGCCACGCTCGTGTCCACCCTTAGGCGACTGTCTGTGTGGAGTTTCACATTCTCCCCATGTCTGCGAGATTCTTCTGTTTCCACCTACAGTCCAAAGGTGTGGATGTTAGGTGAATTGGCCATGATTAATTGTCTATAGTGCCCAAGGATGTGTCGGTTAGGGGCATTAGTCATGAGTAAATGTAGGGTAGTATTTGAATGAGTCTGGTTGGGTTACTCTTCGAAGGGTCAGTGTGGATGTGTTGGGTCGAAGGGCCTGTTTCCATACTTTAGGAATTCTATGAACTCTGCGAACAACAGGGACAGACAGAGACAGAGGAGGAGGGAGACTTTGATTCCAATTTCTATATATTTACTTCAAAAGCAACATTGCACAGAGAAGCAGACAGAGGTACACACAAACTGAGATACTTACACTAATACACATAACATATGCATACAGAGGTATGCACTTAGATATGGAAGCTTAGACACAAACACACGAATATAACCCCACATGCAGGCACACACTGTCTTTAATACAGAGATATATACGTTTTTATTAATGGTCAGTTGGAGAAGGCAACTGGAGTTGGAATGGGGTTGAGAAATATTTTAGCTGTGATCAACAGTCATTGCACACAAGATGTGCCGAATGGCCTAATTCTGCTCCAGGATTCTTGGCTCACATGATCTTATGGTGATTGGAATTGTCTTTCTACAATGTCAGTGGAGGCTGAATTTGGTAAGTATTTGATTTAGGAGAGTTAATGAGAACGTGGACAGGCTTGAGGGGCTGAATGGTTGACATATGTTCCTAATTGTCGACTCCTGAAAATCAAAAGAGTGGTGATTCGTTTGAGGGAAACACGTTTTGAGAAGAAGGACCTTCCCATTTCAGACTGAGACAGGGACGTTTCTTTATGTTTTGGGTTGTGTGATCTGTGGTGTTCTCGTGCAGAAATAGCATCGTTCAGTTCCATAGACTTTCATGAACAAGAGAATCTATATTTATTAGGAACTGACAGGAAGGGGATGTTTACTCACAATCACATCAACAATGCACATTCTGAATGGTGCAGCAGGCACGAGGGGCTGAATGACCAGCTGCTACCCGTAACCCATATGCTGTTCTCTCAACCACTCAATAATATTACAGAGATAAAGAAATATCCCATTCAGCCAATCAATATCATTATAGTGAGACAGGCGGAGACCATTCTGCCCTCTAAGGATTTAAACAGGAATAGATTGAAGTCATTCAGCCCGCTAAGTACATTACACAGTGTAGGATGAGGCCATCCTAACTTTCTAGCTTGCTGCCCAGCAACAAGGGAAACCTGGTAAACTATCAGGGAATAAACATTCAGTATAAATGTTCATAATCAGATTGTAAAGTTTTAACTTGGTGGAATGCCTCAGGGATCAATGTGACATTTAGAATCTATACGAATGACTTGGATGAGGTGACTGGATTGAAGCTCAATTACTTTATTTACCAAGATAGTCACTTAACAGCATATGGAGACTCTACAATGGGAAACCGACAGGGGAAGTTAGTGAGCAATGCTTTGGCAGAAAACAGTATAACAAGGGCTAATGGAAGTCAGTGCTCAGAACAGATAAAATAACAGTAACCTACTTAAATGGAGAGAACGCATTGGTACGGAGGGATGTGTCTGTCTCGGTACATGAGCCATATAAACCTAGTCAGCAGACTCAGCAAGTAATTGGGAAGTATATTGAATGATGCTGTTTCATGCAAAGGCTATCACATATAATCACTGGGATGTTTTACTGCATCTGTACATGAAAGTGCTAAGACTACATCGAATGTATTGCATGTAGTAATGAACCCTGAAATTGAAAGAAAAGAAATGCAATTGTTTTAGAAGTTTTTCACAGATGCTTCACTTTACTCCTTGCTAGAATGAAGGCCTGATAGAATCATAGTGTCATACAGCACGGAAGGAGACCCTTCAGTCCAGCTCATTTGCACTGACCAGATATTCCAATCTGGTGTAAAAATCATTTGCCAGCAATAACCCATAACTTTCTAAACCCCTCTTATTCATATACCCATCCATTGCCTCTTAAATGTTGTAATTGTACCAGCCTCCACCACTTTCGCTGCCAGCTCGCTCCATACACGCACGATCCTTTGTATGAGAAAGTTACCACTCAGGTATCTTTTTAATTTTCTCCTCTAACTTTAAATCTTTGCCCTATGGTTTGGACTCCTCCAGTCTTGTAAAACAATCTTGGCTGACCCCGCATCCATGCCCCTCGTGGCCTGTACTAGGTCAGATTACTTCAGGCCTGAGAACAAGAGCTGATCATGTTGAACCGTATAAGACCCAAAAAGAGTGTATTGGGGCGTAGCTGAGGGGTGAGACAATAAAACTAAGGATTTAATTTTAGGAAACAACATACTCATTTTAACACAGGTACTATGAAGACTTTAATATATTATACAAAATATATGTAGGCACATATAAATATACCTTCAAATTATAAATTACAAATCATTCCTAAATGGAGCAGGCAAAAGGTATGGACTAATTCAATCAGGGGAATGTGCAACCAGACCTTACTTAGTGTTTGTTTCAGATCAGAGAGGGAGCAAATGCAACCTGTCGAAGAAGCAACAGCCATTGCTCAGTCTCTACTTCTACTTCTCTAGACCAATATATGAGAGCTGAAAACCAATCAGCCATCTTTAGTAATCTTTGAGGGTTCCTGTTGAGGATTCATTGGAATTTCCCCACTGCCTGCAGCAGAGGGAATTCAGCCAAATCCAACTGATCCAGGAGAAACCTCTATGTTAGTAGCTTCTATGAGGCAGAATAACTTCAGAGACAGAATAACAATTGAAACAATCTCAATTTTGCTTTTGTGATGAAATTAACTGTCATTTGGACAATGCTTTTTCGAAATAATATTCCGCAGAGTTTCATTTTTTTCTGTTTGCCTTCAGACGTGAGTAAGTGTGCGCGAGTGCATATGCCTTTGTTTGCATATTTCTGTGTCTCACATATATAGAAAAATAAATGTTGATGTACATGTTTTCACTTTTCAAACTCTGTATCATTTATGAATCCATCGTATTTCACTAACTTTGTTTTGGTTTTAGATTAGTTATTTTTACAAATTTAAGAAACCTATCTGACTGTCCTAACACTGAACTTGACCAAGTCTGAGACGGATATCATTTACCATATCACAAACTTAGTTATACTGACAAGTTGTCATGACGTCCCGGGGAGAGGGAATAGAAAAAGAAGCAATGACTCTCTAACCTCGGTAGGAACAAGAATAAAAGGCCATTTGAGTGGTAATTTCTCCTCCCCACAGGTTTATGGTACGTATGTGTTTGCATTTATCAAAGGTGTGTTAGTTAAATACTTGACGAGAAAGTGACTCAAGGATAATGAACTGCAGATAGGAAAGTGAAGCTGAGACCACGCCCTTAGTGCCTGATGGAGCAGGGACCGACTCCTATTCCTCAGTCCTACTTTGCCCGATTACATTGAGCCCCTCAATCTGCTACTCATGAGCAGTTGGAGACCACTTACTCCTACTACCTGGTGCACAGAAACGGAGGAGACCATTCAGCCACTGAATATACAAATATGATTTGGTGTGGATTGGAAAACGTTCTTAGGAAAAGAGTGGGTGTTAGTGTGAAACAGTCCACGCCTCTCTCTTTACCGAAGATCCCCTGTCTCTATTTATTAGTCATGCTGTTGATCCAGATTCACAGTGATTACAGCCCCCATACTGTACTCAGATATTGATCACAAAATCCTTTGGTCACTTTGGTTACAGCATTCCTTCACAGAACATCCAGGAAAATAACAACGATGAAACTTCCAAAAACAGAATGCAAGAACATAAAAAGCAGGAGTATTATATTCAGCTCCTACAACCTGCCTTTCGTTTCAATAGGATCATGGTTGATCTGCTGTAGGTCACACTTCCCAGAGTGCCTGCCGTGTCAAACATCCATCCATTCCTGTCTTCCAACTATCTCAATGGTCTATCGCCCCAAACTCTCTGGGATAGAGAAGTCCCGATGGTCTCTCCCCTCTGAGAAGGAAACACACCACACACATACATTGTGACTTTTTGCCATCAATAAAATGCATGAACACCAGGTAAGAGTGATTGGCCCAGATAACAAAGCTGTATTTGACTAATGATGGTATCAAGGAACCTGAAGTAAATGGAACATAATGGAGATTAGGAGGAATCTCCCATTGCTTGTTTTTGAGTGGGAGCAGCAGCGAACGTAAGTCAAACCAGGAAGGCTATGGCTAAGATAAGCGAGATATTTAAACTTAATTACCCGTAGTGGCCAGCGGTATTTTTCCTCCACAGTAGGAGCGGGAGCAGTGGCGGAAGTGACGCGGACTAGAGGGGCTGCCGGGAAGGAAAATAAGTGACCATATATATTCGCAAGGCCCTGTGGCCCAGAAGGGAAGAGGGCAGAATAGAAAGCGCTAGTGGTAAGAGACTTGATTGTTAGGAGAATTGACCGGATCGGGATTCCCGGAAGGTATGTTGCCTCCCTGGTGCCAGGGTCCGGCATGCCTCCGATCGCATGTAGAAGATTCTGAAAGGGGAGGGCGAACAGTCAGACATCGTGTTAAATATTGGCACAAATGATATATCCAAGAAAAGGATTGAGGATATAAAAAGTGATTTCAGGGAGTTAGGATGGAAGCTGCAGAGCAGTACGAACAGATTAGTGTTCTCAGGTTTACATCCGGTGCCACGAGATAGCGTGGCAAGGAACAGGGAGCAGGCGCAGCTTAACACATGGCTGCGCAGTTGGTGTAGGAGGGACAGCTTCAGATATGTTGATAATTGGGATGCCTTTTGGGGAAGGTGGAACCTGTACATGAAGGACGTGTTGCACTTGAACTGGAAGGCGACCAATGTCCTGGGTGGATGGTTTGTTCGAGTGGTTCAGGAGGGTTTAAATTGTATGGCAGGGGGGCGGGAACCTGAGAGTTATACTGGTGGTGAGAGTTGATGGAGATGAGGCAATCGCAAGAGGTAGCGCAGCCTGTGGGAAGGAATTTCATTGGAAAGAACCAAGGGATCAGTTGAAGTGCGTTTGCTTCAATGCAAGGAGTACCAGAAATAGAAGTGATGAGCCTAGAGCATGTATCAGTACCTGGTATATGATGTTGTGGCCAGAACAGAGACGTGGGTTTATCAGGGGCAGGAATGGTTGTTGGATGTTCCAGGGTTTAGAATATTGAAAAAAAGATGGGGTGGGGGGAAAGAAGATGGAGTGTAGCACTGCTAATCATAGAGTGTCTGTATTCAAACCACTACAAATGCCGGAGGGAAGATCACAGAAGCGCTTCACAGGAGGCTCCCAAGCACTGAGGATATCATCGAGACTGGGGACGAAACGTCTGCAACACAAATTCCCAGCTTGGCGAACAGAACCACAACAACAGTGTATCACAGCTACAAAGGTTACCATTGTCGTGGAGGATCTTCCTACTGTGTCAGTATGGGTGAAAATTAGGAAAAGTCAGGGAGCAGTCACCTCATTAGGGGTTACTGCAAGCCCCTGAAGAAAGCAGACGTCGGCAGATTTAGGAAAAGTGTGAATATAGTAGGGTTGTTGTAATGTCACTCTGCCGAGGACATGGAGGTCCTGAGACCCCTTCACCGCCGCTCCCTCACCACCAGACGCCGGGAGGAAGAACGCCTCATCTTCCGCCTCGGAACACTTCAAACCTAGGGCATCAATGTGGCCTTCAACAGTTTCCTCAATTCCCCTTCCCCCACCTCACCGCAGTTCCCAATTTCAGCTCAGCACTTTCCCCATGACTTGTCCTACCTGCCTATATCCTTTTCCACCTATCCACTCCACCCTCCCCCCGCCCCCGACCTATCACCTTCATCCCCTCCCCCACTCACCTATTGTACTCTACGCTACATTCTCCCCACCCCCAACCTCCTCTCACTTATCTCTCCACCCTTCAGGTTCCCTGCCTGTATTCCTGATGAAGGGATTTTGCCCGAAACGTCGGTTTTACTGCTCCTCGGATACTGCCTGAACTGCTGTGCTCTTCCAGGACTACTAATCCAGAGTCTGGTTTCTAGCATCTGCACTTATTCTTTTTACCTTGTTGCAATGGGTGACTTTAACTTTCCCAATATTGACTGGAACTCCTTCGAGCAGATGGTTTAGAAGGAGCTGTTTTTATAAGGTGTGTTCAGGAGGTTTTCCTAACTCAGTACGTTGACAGGCCGACGAGAGGAGATGTCATTTTGGATTTGGTGCTTCGCAATGAGCCGGGGCAGGTGGCAAATCTTGCTGTGGGAGAGCATTTTGGTGATAGTAACCACAACTGCCTCACATTCTACATAGCTATTGAGAAGGAGAGAAGCAGGCGCAATGTGAAGATATTTAATTGGGGGAAAGGAAACTATGGTGCTATCAGATGTGAATTGGGAAGCATGGACTGGGAGCAATTGTTCCATGGAAACTTTTGACATGTGGAGGCTGTTTAAGGAACAAATGTTGCGAGTGATGCATAAATGTGTTCCTCTGAGACAGGCATGAAAGGGTAAGATAAAGGAAGCCTGGATGACGAGAGCGGAGGAGATTCTCGTCAAAAGAGAGAAGGCAGCTTACGTACGTTGGTGGAAGCAAGGGTCTTGCTCAGCTCTAGCGGATTACAGGCAGGTGAGGAAGGATCTCAAAAATGGTCTGAGAAGAGTCAGGAGGGGACACGAAAAAGGCTTGGCAGGAAGGATTAAGGAGAATGTAAAGGCATTTTACAAGAATGTGAGGAATAAGAGGATGATCAAAGAAAGAGTAGGGTTGATCAGGGATAGCATATAGAACTTGTGTATAGAGTCTGAGGAGATAGGGGAAGCGCTAAATGCGTTTTTTGCTTCTGTCTTTATTAAAGAAAAGGATCTTGTCGTGAATTAAACCATTGAGTAGCAGGTAAGCATGCTGGAACGGATAGAGATTGAGGAAGCTGATGTGCTGAAAATTCTGACAAATATTAAGATTGACAAATCGCTAGGGCCAGAACAGATTTGTCCTTGGCTGCTTTGCGAAGTCAGAAAGGTGATTGCTTCCCCGCTTATGAAGATCTTGCATCCGTGCTCTCCACCGGAGTGGTACCTGAGGACTGGAGGGAGGCAAATGTAATTCCTCTCTTCAGGAAAGGAAATATGGAAATCCTTGGCAATTACCAACCAGTCAGTCTCACATCTGCCGTCTGCAAGGTGTAAGAAAGGATTCTGAGGGATAGGATTTATGACCATCTGGAAGACCATGGCTTGATTAAATGCAGTCAGCACGGCTTTGTGAGGGGCAGGTCATGCCTCACATATCTTATTGAGTTCTTTGAAGATGTTACTAGACAAGTTGATGAGGTCGAGCGGTGGATGTGGTGCATACGGACTTCAGCAAGACACTTGCTAAGGTTCCCCATGGTAGGCTCATTCAGAATGTCGGGAGGAATGGGGTACAGGGAAATTTAGCTGGCTGGATACAGAATTGGCCGTTTGACAGAAGACAGCAAGTGGTAGTGGAAGGAATGTATTCTGTCTGGAAGTCAGTGGTGAGTGGTGTACCACAGGTCTCTGTACTTGGGACTCTACTCATTTTAATTTTTATTAATGGCTTGGATGAGGAGATTGAAGGATGGGTTAGCAGATTTGCAGACCATACAAAGGTTGGAGGTGTCGTTGACAGTATAGAGGACTGTTGTAGGCTGCAGCAGGACATTGACAGGATGCAGAGATGGACTGAAAGGTGGCAGATGGAGTTCAATCTGGATAAATGCGAAGTGAAGCATTTTGGAAGGTCAAACTTGAAAGTTCAGTACAGCATTAAAGACAGGATTCTTGGCAGTGTGGAGGAACACTGGGATCTTCGTGTGCAGGTACATCGATCCATTAAAGTGACCACACAATTGGATAGGATTGTTAAGACAGCATATCGTGTTTTGATCGTCATTAACAGGGGAATTGAGTTTAAGAGTCGTGAGATCTTGCTGCAGCTCTATAAAACTTAGACTGCACTTGGAATACTGTGTCCAGTTCTGGTCGCCCATTATAGGAAAGGTGTGGATGCTTTGGAGAGGGTTCAGAGGAGGTTTACCAGGATGCTGCCTGGACTAGAGGGCTTATCTTACAAAGAGAGGTTGACTGAGCTCAGACTTCTTCATTGGAAAAAAGAAGGAAGAGAGGGGACATAATTGATGTATACAAGATAATGACAGGCAGAGATAGGGATGATACCCAGAGACTTTTTCCCAGGGCAGAAATTATTAACACGAGCGGTCACAGTTTTAAGCTGTTTGGCGGAAAGTACAGAGGGGATGTCAGAGGCATGTTATGTACGCAGAGAATTATGAGAGCATGGAATGCGTTGCCAGCAGCAGTTGTGGAAGCGAGGTCATTGGGGATATTTAAGAGACTGCTGGACATGCATATGGTCAAAGGAATTTGAGGGTTCGTACATTATGTTTACCTTACATGAGGATCAATGGTCGGCACAACATCGTAGACTGAAGGGCCTGTTCTGTGCTGTACTCTTCTATGTTCTATGGTTGGAGTGATTCAACTTAGAAAATGGCTGACATTCTTGGACATCCACCACCTCAGTCCCGGAACATCTCTGTGGGAGATCCACAGCACAACCATTCTCAGTTGCTCCTCAATATCTTTTCCCCCATCATAAGCTGAGAATTGGGGAAGGTCGATGAAGATCACACAATGCCCAGAATAACATGTTCTCCCTCAGCTCCTAGAGCAGTCTGTGTCCATGTGCAGCAAACCCGGTCAGCATTCAGGCTTGTGCTATAAAAATGTCGGTAACATTCATGCAACAGTACTGCTGGGCACTGTGCATTACCACATTAAAGGGAAGAGTTCATTCAGCACCTCAAGCTCACTTCACAGGAATGTGAGGAGCTCATTCAGCCCATCAACACTACTGGATAAGAATAGGGATAGCCCATTCAACCCCTCCTGCCTATTACACAGGAAGAGAAAGAACCCAGTCAAACATATTGAGCTGTTAAACAGGAACAAGTGATTGCCCAATCAGGCCCTTGAGCTTCTCCCCTGACACCAGGAGGCGGCCATTGAGCCCCTCACGCCCCTTGCCCAGAAATAGGAAGATGTTATTGTCCCCAACGTGACAAACCAATGAATCGGAGACAGCACGGATAGACTGCTCCATTTTGTTCCTCCTGGCTCGATTGGTAATGGTACACAATTGATACATCAATCTGGTTTGCTGACAGTGAAGAGGGAAGACAAATGTTTCATGTGAAGTCTCAAAGAAGCACCTTCCATCTCTGAGAAGGTAGACTTGTGTTCTCTATGGAGGACAGAAGCTATTGCGAATGGCTAACTCTTTCAGAAGTAAAGCATTGTAGCTGCTGACAGATTTGTGACCAATGTGACAGTCAGTGCAGGGTCATACACCAACTGCACATTGAGGTTGTGAGAATGCAGTCAGAGCCTGAAACTCTCTCTCAACCAACATGGGAACTCCACATAGCTATATAAACTATCAAGAAGCATGTATCTTGGGGAAAATGCAATTTCCCATGCCACCAATCTCTTTCATTGGAAAGAATGCGTGTTCGTCCTTGATCTTCAAGTTTCAATGCATTCAACACTTATTCCCTCACCATGCAACAAATTAAGCATCCATTTCCTTCACACTCTCTTCATGTTACCATCATCCCAGAGATTATTGTGATGAAATAGCTTTAATAGAACATAGAACATAGAAGGATACAGCGCAGTACAGGCCCTTCGGCCCTCGATGTTGCGCCGACCGAATCCTACCTAACCTATACTAGCCCAATAACTTCCAAATGCCTATCCAATGCCCGCTTAAATGACCATAAAGAAGGAGAGTTCACCACTGATACGGGCAGGGCATTCCATGAACTCACAACCCGCTGTGTGAAGAATCTACCCCTAACATCTGTCCTATACCTACCACCCCTTAATTTAAAGCTATGTCCCCTAGTAACACCTGACTCCATTAGCGGTAAAAGGTTCTTAGTATCTACCCTATCTAAACCCCTAATCATCTTATACACTTCTATCAGATCTCCCCTAAACCTTCTCTTCTCCAATGAGAACAGCCCCAAGTGCCTCAGCCTTTCCTCATAAGATTTTCCTACCATTCCAGGCAACATCCTGGTAAACCTCCTCTGCACTCGTTCTAAAGCTTCCACATCCTTCCTATAGTATGGCGACCAAAACTGCACACAATACTCCAGATGAGGCCTCACCAGAGTCTTATACAACTGCAACATGACCTCAGGACTCCGGAACTCAATTCCTCTGCCAATAAAGCCCAGTACACCATATGCCTTCCTCACAGCACTATTTACCTGGGTGGCAACTTTCAGAGATCTGTGTACATGGACACCAAGATCCCTCTGCTCATCCACACTACCAAGTAGCCTACCATTAGCCCAGTAATCCATCATCTTGTTATTCCTACCAAAGTGAACGACTTCGCACTTAGCTACATTGAATTCCATTTGCCACATTTCCGCCCAGCTCTGCAACTTATCTATATCCCGCTGTAACCTACCACTTCCTTCCTCACTATCCACAACTCCACCGACTTTTGTGTCATCCGCAAACTTGCTTACCCAGCTTTCAAGTCTTTCCTCTAGATCATTTATAAAGATAACAAAAAGCAATGGTCTCAAAACAGATCCTTGTGGTACACCGCTAGTAACTGCGCTCCAAGATGAACATAATCCATCAACTACTACCCTCTGTCTCCTTCCAGCCAGCCAATTCCTAATCCAAACCTCTAATGTATCCTCAATGCCATACCTCCGAAGTTTTAGCATTAGCCTACCATGGGGAACCTTATCGAACGCCTTACTAAAATCCATATACACAACATCTACTGCTTTACCCTCGTCCACTTCTTTAGTCACCTTCTCAAAGAACTCAATAAGGTTTGTGAGGCACGACCTGCCCTTCACAAAACCATGCTGGCTATCCCTGATCACGTTATTCCTACCCAGATGTTCATAAATCTTATCCCTTACCATTCTCTCTAAGACTTTGCCCACCACTGAAGTCAGACTCACTGGTCTATAGTTACTAGGGCTATCCCTACTCCCTTTCTTGAACAATGGGACCACATTCGCTATCCTCCAGTCCTCTGGTACTATTCCCGTTGACAATGACGACATAAAAATCCAGGCCAATGGCTCTGCTATCTCCTCCCTAGCTTCCCATAGGATCCTGGGGTAAATGCCATCAGGCCCAGGAGACTTATCTATATTCATCCTTTCCAATATTCCCAAAACCTCTTCCCTGCATATTTCCAGGGCATCCATTCTAATTATTTGTGATTCCATATTCACATCAGCAACAGTGTCCTGTTCCTGAGTGAATGCTGATGAAAAGTACTGATTTAATGTCTCTCCAATCTCCTCCGCCTCCACACACAACTTCCCACTACTATCCTTGACTGGACCGATACCTACCCTAGTCATCCTTTTATTCTTGACATACCTATAGAAAGCCTTTGGGTTTTCCCTAATCCTACCAGCTAAAGACTTTTCATGTCCCCTTCTCGCTTCTCTTAGCTCCCTCTTTAGCTCCTTCCTGGCTACCTTATAACTCTCAATCGCCCCTACTGAACCTTCACGCCGCCTTCTTCCCTTTCACAAGGGACTCCAATTCCTTACTAAACCACGGCTGCCTCACAAGGCCCTTTACACCATGCCTGACTGGTACATACCTATCGAGGACACGCAGTAGCTGCTCCTTGAACAATCCCCACATCTCATTAGTGTTCTTCTTTTAAAGCCTGTTTTTCCAATCCACACATCCTAAGTCCTGCCTCACTGCATCATAATTTCCCTGCCCCCAGCTATAGCTCTTGCCCTGCGGCGCACGATTATCCCTCTCCATCACTAAAGTAAAAGTCACCGAGTTGTGGTCACTGTCCCCGAAGTGCTCACCTACCTCCAAGTCTAACACCTGGCCTGGTTCATTACCTAGAACCAAATCCAATATAGCCTCCCCTCTTGTTGGCCTGTCGACATATTGTGTCAGGAAACCCTCCTGCACACATTGTACAAACACCGACCCATCTAATGAACTCGAGCTATAGCTCTCCCAGTCAATATCTGGGAAGTTAAAGTCCCCCATAACAACCACCCTGCTACCTTCACTCTTTTCCTGAATCATCCTCGCAATATTATCCTCTACTTCTCTAGGACTATTAGGAGGCCTGTAGAAAACACCTAACAGGGTGACCTCACCTTTCCTATTTCTAACCTCAGCCCAAACTACCTCAGATGGCAAGTCCTCTTCCATCGTCCATTCCACTGCTGTAATACTATCTTTGACAAGTAATGCCACGCCTCCCCCTTTTTTACCCCCATGTCTGATCCTACTAAAACATTTGAACCCTGGAACGTGCAACAGTCATTCTTGTCCCTGTTCTACCCACGTCTCTGTAATGGCCACAACATCGAAGTCCCAGGTACCAACCCACGCTGCAAGTTCACCTACCTTATTCCTTATACTTCTGGCATTGAAGTATACACACTTCAATCCACCCTTCTGGTTACAAGCACCCTCCTTAGAGATCGCTGCATTATTCCTAACCTCCCTACACTCAAGGTCCTGTACCCTAAAGCTACAGTCCTGGTTCCCATGCCCCCGCGGAGTTAGTTTAAACCCTCCCAAAGAGCACTAGCAAACCTCCCCCCAAGGATACTGGTGCCCCTCAGGGCACTGCCTCTGTGACAAGGATTTATAAAGGAGAGAGAGTCTGTCCACAGTAGCCCAAATGCTGCTTCAACAACACTCCACATCTCTTACAAATGATTCATTATGTAATGAGGGCTGGCATTTCATTTCCTGTCTTGATTAATGGATGCCCTGCATGAATTCTGTTAGTGACGCGTGACAAGGTACATTCCGATTCTCTTTGCCAAAAGGAGTTCCCAAGCTCTCACCTTCTAACAAATGCAACATGAAAAGGACTGTATGTGTTGTTCACATTCAAATCACTTTGTGTTACAAATAGCGGTGTTCCAAGAACTGTTGCATGTGATACCCCATAATTCGTGGTCTTCTGTCCAAAAGAGGACCCTAGTCTCTGTGTTCACTCCATCATATAATTCTCAATCCATGTAGGATACCTCCCCCTTACCCAAGGACTGTAACTTTTTCACTCACCTGTGCACAACCGTGTCAACCTTCTTCTGAAAATCCAAATACAGCGTTCACCCTAGTTCTCACTCGTCGATGTCACAACTAACTCCCTCCATAAACTCCAGTACGTTTTTCAAAGATAGTTTTCCTGTCCTGAATCTAGGTTGACGCTGCTCAATTTATCACTGTTCTCCAATGATGTATTTATCATTAATTTAAAAAAATACTCATAGTTTCTTCAATAATAACATAATCCTATCCCCTCAGTTGGTTTTCTGTTTTTGCCCTCCGTCCTTTTACATATGTATGGTCGTAATAGCCGCTTTCCAGTCTTCAGGATCCTTTACAGAATCTAAAGAGCTTTGACCACCCTCATATAATTAAGGAAAAGGCAGGAGAGAAGGACGCTATTGACCCATTCTGTCTGCACCAGCTCCGAAAAGAGTTAACCAGCAAGCTCAATTCTCCAACACTATCGTTGTAGCCCTCGAAATTCATCACTCCTCTGTTCCAGCAGCCTACCAACCTTCAACACAATGAGTTTTTTCAGTGCTTCAACTTTACTAATTCTAAATTTCGTGAAGTTCCGCGCTTCCGCAGTCACCCTGTTATCTAATATTTCCAAAAATATTTTCTGTTCCTTCTTCTGTTTGGACAGAACAAATGCATTCACCTCACCATACAGAGATGGCCTCTGTCACCTCGTGAATACGTGTGAGGATGGGACTTTGGCATAATGGATATGTCTCTCACTCCTGCCTGGAAAGTTCCTGAATCAAAATGGGAAATAGTTGTAGAAATCTCAGAAAGGATAGTGCAGTGCCCTGCTCCTCCCTGCACAGTCTCCGCAGACCCAGATACACTGTAAAATATATCTCCATATCTTGCACAGAGTAGGCACACCAGTCCCTCTAGTCTACCTGAATGAATGTAGCAGCTGACAACACAAATCCACGAAAACCAACCAGAGAACCTACACTGACTTTCCAATGTCAGGAGCAAGTCAATATTTACATATATGGCACACCCACTCAGAGTTCAAGATTCCTATCTCTCTCTTCTGTTTCTATTCCTGGCTGATAAACTGTTACATTTCAAGGTAAAAAAAAACAATGACTGCAGATGCTGGAAACCAGGTTCTGGACCAGTGGTGCTGGAAGAGCACAGCCGTTCAGGCAGCATCCAACGAGCAGCGAACATTTCAGTGCAGTCCCTGAAATATGAATAGTTCTGCTCTCCATAGAAATAGTTGACAATGTAACTGCACAATTTTCTGTACCTCAGTCACGATAACAACAGCACCGCTATTGATGGTGAAGATGCTAGGGGAGGTGATGGTCTCACGGTATTTTCACCTGACTATAAATTCTGAGATCTCCGCAAATATTTCCCAATGGTACACCTTTCCCAGGCGATGACCCAAACGCAGACTTCAATCCCATCACAGTAGATGGTGGAATTTGAATTCAATAAAATATTTGGAATTAACAATCTAATGAAATATTGATGGTTGTCAAAACTAAGAACAGTTGGCTCACTAGTGTCCTTCAGGTTGGGGAACTTGCTATCGTCACAGGTCTGGCATACATGTGAATCCAGACTATCAGCAATGCTGGACTCTGGACTCTCAAATACTTTTTGCAATGGACAAGTCTGATATTCAGTTATACACTGCATGGTCTCAATGACGTGAAACCAGACAGATCTGAGCACGGCCAGTCTACAGCACGTCGAAGTGCCGTTCCCCAGCACTTTCTGAAATTAACTCGGAAAGAGAAATAAATGCTGGCCCAGCCAACAACACCCACGTCACATTAATAAAGAAAAGAACATGACCACACCAAGCATGGAGAGATAGTGGGGACAGAATCACCTTGAAACAGGAACTTGGCTATATATCTACATGGGCATGATACTCGGGAATATGGGAAAAGGTGAAAAATAAGTGAAAATTATCTCCCAATTTATTTCCCTACCAGCTGATCATCCACAGTTCTTTTGTTCAGTTTTTCTGTCTCTATTTCTCCATTTTTTTCAACTCCATCCACAACACATATTGCACTGTTTCCCAGCGGCTTTCATGTCTGATGCATGGTGAGTGGACTCAAAATGCTAACTCTGTTTTTCTCTCAACAGAGGCTGCCAAACCCACTCTGTTTCCCCAGCACTCTGTTTCGTTTTGGTTCAGAACCCCAGTATCTTTCCTTGTTTGATTTAACCTTTTTTTGTTACTGTATGGGACACTGGCCCATTAATCCACATTGAACCTCTGCAGAGCATTGCACTCAGACCCACCTCATACCATATTCCCGCATTTCCCGTGGCTAACACGACTCCTACCCTGTCCCTGCGTCTCCCACAGCTAACACACCTAACTGCACATGATGTGTAATTTCGCATGGTCTATCTACTGTACCTGTGTACATTGTGGGAGGAAAGTGAACTTGACAGAGGTGTGTAAGAGAGTGAGAGGTATGAGCAGAGTCAACTGACAGCAGCTATTCCCCTGAGTCAAGGAATCAAAAACAAGGGGGAGCATGTTTAAAATGAAAGACAAGACATGAACAGAGGATTTGTGGAATCTGTTTTGAATCCAGATGATATTTTGCATCTAGAATGCATTGCCTGAGAAGATGGATAAGGAAGGAAACCTCACAAACTTTATAAAGCACTTGTATCAGCATTGAATGGTGCAGAATCGATGGGCCTTGTCTTTAATACATGATTTCATGTGGTGGCAGCCATAAAAGCTCTGATATATTCTGAAGCAGCAAACTTGTTGGTTCGTTCCATCGAACTGTGCTCAGTAAGTGGCGAGATTACATACCATTATCATCCCATGGAGTATCATGACTTACTCAACCTAGCACAGCCCATACATCTCTGAAAACATCCATGTTAATTTACATGTTCAGTGCAAGAATTGTCCGAACAGCATTATTTCAGCTGTTTGACACCGTTATTCTAAGGACTCCAATAACATAGAAACAAACTTCACTTCATTATTATATAGACTTCTCATGTAAGTTTGTTATTTCTCTGAAGAACAATAAATTCCTTCTGATATATTCGCATTGACAAAGAGTTTGTTTTCCTGCGAGCTACTCATCATAACATGGGCGGGTTGTGTAACAGTCCATCCACGAGCAGTAATATTTACTTCCAGCTAAAGTGGCACATAAGATGCACAGCAGGCACTCCCTCTCAACAGCCACTTGGATGGATCAAAACCAACGGAACTGGAACATCTCAAGGGAATTAGTGCTGGTCTAGCTCCATTAAAATCCCAAATAAACTAAAAAGAGGATTCGATTTGCTGATAGTTATTAAACAATGAGGACATCTTATTGATCAGATGAGTTTGTCGCTTTCGTTGAGGAATCTACAAAAAAACGGACAGATAACCAGGTCTGACCTACAAAGAATGAAACCGGAAAGCAACAACCCCCCAGAATCTATGGACTACCTAAAGTACACAAACCAGCCATCCCACTCAGACCCATAATATCACTACCAGAGACACCATCATACAAACTGGCTAAAGAGCTACAGCAGAAACTGAAATACCTGTTCAGCGGATCCAGACACTCTATACAGTCAACACAAGAATTCTTGGACATCCTCAGAAATATACACATAGACAAGGAAGAAACCATGGCCTCATTCGATGTAACGGCACTGTTCACCTCTATCGACAAAACCCTAGCCAGAGAAACAATATCCAACCTGCTGGACATACAGAACAGACAATAGGACGTTGAACCGATTAACACAGACGGCATACTTAAACTACTGGACCTGTGTGACTCACAACACACTTCACATTCAACAACCAGATATATGAACAAATCAATGGAACACCCATGGGCTCACCAATCTCTGGACTCATAGCAGAAGCAGTAATGCAAAGGTTAGAACAAACAGTCTTACCGCAAATACAACCCAAACTCTGGGTCAGATAGATGGACGACACCTTTGTAATCATTAAAAACACAAGAAATACAGAACACACACCGATTCATCAACGTCACACTCACAGTAATCCGATTCACGAGAGGGGTAAAAACGGACAACTAGCTCCCATTCCTAGACGTGATGGTACAGAGAACACCGAACGGAGAATTCAGCACCAAGATATACAGGAAAGCCACACACACAGACCAAGTCCTGAACTATGAAAGCAATCGCCCCAACACACTCAAAAGAAGTTGCATCAGGACACTATCCAAAAGGGCCACAACACACTGCAGCACACCAGAATTGCAAAAAGAGGAAGAAGAACACTTATACAAGTTATTCACTAAAAACGGATACACACGCAATTTCATCAACAGATGCCTAAGGGAAAGACAATGGAACAAGGACATGCCGCAACACAAAGGACTAGCCACACTACCATACATCGGGAGCATTTCCGAACTGACAGCCAGATTACTGCGACCACTAGGACTCATAACAGCACACAAACCAACAGCCACTCTCAGACAACTCACCAGGACAAAGGACCCGTTACCCAGCATGAGCAAAATCAACGTCGTGTACAAAATCCCATGCAAGGACTGCACAAAACACCACATAGGACAAACAGGAAGACAGCTAACAACCCGCATCCATCAACACCAACTAGCCACGAAACTACACGACCAGCTATCCTTAGTAGCCACACACGCAGATGACAAACAACATGAATTCGACTGGGACAACACTACTATTATAGGGCAAGCCAAACAGAGAACAGCCAGGGAATTCCTAGAGGCATGGCACTCATCCACAGATTCTATCAACAAACACATCGACCTGGACCCAATATACTGGCCACTGCAGCGGACAGCAACTGACAACCAGAAGCGGCAGAGACAAGGCACTATAAATGCCGGAGGAAACATCACAGAAGCGCTTCACAGGAGGCTCCCAAGATCTGAGGATGTCACCTAGAAAGGGGACGTAACGTTTGCAACAAAATCTCCCAGCTCGGCGAACAGAGCCACAACAACCTATTTATAGACTCATGTCTTCTTCATACCTTCCTTCTCTAACAGTTTTAGAAGTTTGTATTCTTCCCTAATACAGACAGAATATTTGGCCAAAGGAACACACTGCAGCGACATTTCAAATTAATTTAAAATGAAATATTTTTACTCCTTGTCTAAACTCTAAATTTAAGACAAAGCTAAAGTGTTTTGCAGTCCCATCACTCAGATCCCATTACTCAAAGCAGGGTCAGATGATGTGGAATGTGTGTAGGTAGAATTGAGGAACCACAAAGATGTAAAAACCATAGTTGGAGTAATGTACAGGCTTTTGAATCGTAGTCAGGAGCTGGGGCGCATGATAGACCAGGAGAGAGAAATGGTATGTAGGAAAGGCAAAGTTACAGTGAGTGGGGGGATTTCAATATGCAGGTGGATTGGGAAAATCAGACTGGTAGTGGTTTGAAAGGAAAGGAATTTGTGGATTGTCTACGAGATGGTTTTTTGGAGAAACTGATTGTGCAGACAACAAGGGAACGGTCCGTCCTGGATTTAGTGTTCTGCAGTGATGCAGACTTGAAAAGGAAGCTTAAGGTGAAGGAACCCTTCGGAGACAGTGATCCTAATGTGATTCAAACTAAACTTCAATTTGAGAGGGAGAAAGTAGAATCGAAGTTAATATTAGAGCTGAATACAGGCACCTACAAAGACATAAGGGAAGAGCTGGGTAGAATTTACTTGGAGAGGAGCCTAGCAGGAAAGACAGTGGAACAGTAATGGCGGGAGAGTTTCAGAGCAATTTAGGAATAACAACAGAGATTCATCCCGAGATAATAAATATATTGTACAGGGAGGATGAGGCATTCATGGATGACTGGGGAATGCATGGGTAAAAGAAAAAGAGAAAGTAGATAACATGGCAAATGGCAGTGTGAAACCAGAGGATTAGAAAGCTTACAAAGAGGAATAGAGGGCAACAAAATCAGAAATAAGGATTGAGAAGATTAAATATAGGGTAAGCTATCCAGTGATATAAAGAACGACTGTAAAAGTCTCTTTAGATATATCAAGAGCAAAAAGGAGAAGCAGAACTGGATATCGGGGCACTGGAAAGTAACCCTGGAGTGATAGTAGTGTGGAACAAATAATAGATGAGAAATTGATTAATTATTTCATGTCAGATTTCATGGCGGAAGACATGAATAATATCCCAAAAATTCAAGAGAGTGAGGAGGCAGAGCTGATTAGGAGAAGTTGCTTGAAAACCTAATTGGGTAATACGCAGGATGGAGATATTAATGGTGATCTTCCAGAAATCTTTGGAATCAGGGAGGGTCCCAGAAGACGAGAAAAGTGCGAACGTGACACCCTGATTTTTTTAAAATATATATATTTATTGGAAAAAGATTTTTGAATTTTTTTTACAAAATTACAAATATTATACAAACTAGTGTATTCTGACTTACAATATAATAACATAGAATTTTAAAACAAACTACTAATCTATTCTCCAAACTAGCAAAACATAAATAGGATATCCTACATTAGTAATAGTAAACAAACGGAGAAAAGGAAATAAATAAGTAAATAAATAACTAGATACACATGTTTTTACAAAATATACAAAGTCATAACAGAACACGTATTGATACAGGATTCGTCCTCCCGGGAGCCCCAGAACCAGCCAGAACCATTCCCACGGCTAAGCAAAGGCCCTGAACAATGTGGCTGACATATCTGTGTCAATGTAGTTCAAAAAGGTTTGCCATGATCTATAAAATAATTCCGCCTTTTGGCGCACCATATTCGTAAGGAAGTCAAGGGGGATATATTCCATGACTATCCTGTGCCAATTTGAAAGTCCTGGGGGACCTTCGGATACCCAATTCCCTCAAATGTTTTTCCCCGGACAAAAGGAAAGCATAATGAATAATTTCCTCTCATATACATCCAAAGAAGGGAAATTTAGGAAGCCCAAAATTAGAGGCACTGAGTCCCACCCAATCTCAGTACGCAAAATCTTTGCCAAGGCATTCGCTACACTGACCCAATACATGCGGGTCTTACGGCATGTCCTCAGACCATGCGTGAGAGTACAAACTTCTATTTTGCATGTAGGACACATTGGAGATGCTTCTGCCTTGAACTTTGCAAGTTACTCAGGTGCCATGCGAGCCCAATGAAGTATCTTCAATTGGATAGCCTGAGTTCTATTACAGATAAACATCTTCCTGGCATTTTCCCAGACGTCCTCCCACATCTCTAAGGAGATTTCCATCCACAATACTTGACTCTAGATTTTATATAACCATCCCATGTCCTTTGATACCTTATTAACTAGTTAGTGGTAGAGAGTACTGACCGCGGGCGGACACATGGCTGAAGCATTCTCCTTTCCCTATCTGATTTATATGGATTAATTATCAATGTGGTCTACTATTGCATAAAGTCTCGTATTTGAAAATATTGAAAAAGATCTTTCGTAGACAGCCCAAATTTCTGACACAGCTGTTTGAAGGACATCGAACAGGTCTCCAAAACAGGAGATACCTTTGCACTCCAAGGTTCTGAATGCGCATCAGTCAGCCCTGGCTGGAATCCCAACGTTTCCACTATAGGGATATAATGAGGGTTTTTTGTAGGTTACCCACATCCTGTCCAATTGTCCTCTAGGCTTTGATTGGATTTAATACAATAGAATTTTTACAATCATCCGAAATAACTCTCATCTTATCCATAAATAGTAGATTTATTAAGGGATATTTTGCAAGGGAGGCTTCAACATGTAACCAGATTGATTGTGGTTCACAAGAGAAGCAATCAGCTACGTAGGATAATACAGAGCTCAATTCGCACCTCCTGAAATCCGGAAAATCCAGCCCATCCATTACTTGCAGAAGCTGTAACTTTTATAATTTAATAAGGGACTTTCTATGAATCCAAATAAAGGAGCTGAGCCAACCATAAAGCTTATGCAGCTCCTGTCTCGGCAGCATCAAGGGGAGCATTCTCATAGGGTATAAAAGACAAGGTAGGATATTCACGTTGATCAAAGCTATTCAACCAAGCCAGGATATCGGGAAATCTTCACTGCGTTGAAAATCCTATCTTATTTTCTAGAATACATTTGTATAATTGGCTTTCTATAGCTGACCAAATGCTGGAGTATTAAAAATACCTAAGTAAAGAAATCCTTTCAGTGACCACCGAAAGCGGAAGCGGGATTCATCCGGAAAATTGGATATACAGGCAAGACCTCCAAGCAGCATTGACTGCGATTTCATTTAATTGATTTTATAACCTGAGAACATAACAAATATGTTAACCACTAAAATTAAGTAGGGCACAGACGTCAATTGAAATTTAAGAAAATAAATTACTCTTCTGCACAGAGAGTAATTTTGTGCTTATCAGATTTAACCTCCAGAACCATTGTATTAGGGTCGGCTCATATAGCTTCCATCAACAACTCAATCACTAGCGTAAATAATAATGGTGAGAGAGGGCAACCCTGTCGACAACCTCTCCCAACGCTAACGCTATGCGAACTTAAACAGCTGCTTTGGGATCATTAATTAATACTGTAACCCATTTAGTAAAGGCCTCTCCAAACCGGTCCAGTGTATAAAAGAGATATGGTCATTCTACCCAATCAAATGACTTCTCTGCCTCCAGGGAGATAACTAATCCCAGTATCGCTCCCTCCTGGCAGGCCTATACCATATTTAAGACGCTTCTAATGTTAATAGTTTATCTGCAATCCTTTATAAACCTCACCTGGACCTCTTTTATAACAAATGGACGGCACGGTGGCACAGTGGTTAGCACTGCTGCCTCACAGCGCCTGAGACCCGGGTTCAATTCCCGAATCAGGCGATTGACTGCGTGGAGTTTGCACGTTCTCCCCGTGTCTGTCTGGGTTTCCTCTGGGTGCTCCGGTTTCCTCCCACAGTCCAAAGATGTGCGGGTCAGGTGAATTGGCCATGCTAAGTTGCCCGTAGTGTTAGTTAAGGGGTAAATGTAGGGGTAGGGGTAGGGGTATGGGTGGGTTGTGCTTCGGCCGGTCAGTGTGGACTTGTTGGGCTGAAGGGACTGTTTCCACACTGTAAGTAATCTAATCTAATCGAATGGTAAAACCCTCTCCAGTCTTAATGCCAACATTTTTGTGAGAACTTTAAAACCCACGTTAAACAAAGATATAGGTCTATATGAAAAGCAGCCATCTGGGGCCTTTCCCTTCTTAAGAATGAGAGAAATATTTGTTTCTCTCAGAGAAGGCGAGAGGCAGTCCTGACTATGTGAATCATTATACATATTTATAATTCCCCAATCAATTCTTTATAGAACTCAGCTTGGAATCCATCTGTCTGGGAGCTTTGCCACTCTGGATATGCCTTACGGCCTCCTGTATTTCCTGGGTTGCCGGGGGGCAATCAAGAGCAACATCTATTCCGAGTTTAGGCCCGGGAGGGTCAGATGTTATTTTTAAAAACACTCTATCTTCCTCGTTCTATCCTCACAGCCCTGTGACCTATACAATTCGACACAGAACTTTCAAAATGTTCAAAATTTGTGAGAAGATTTGTAGCTTGGGCGATCGTTGTTGTGGTTCTGTTCGCTGAGCTGGGAATTTTTGTTGCAAACGTTTCGTCCCCTTTCTAGGTGACATCCTCAGTGCTTGGGAGCCTCCTGTGAAGCGCTTCTGTGCTAATTCTTCAGGAATTTATAGTGGTTTGAATCTGCCGCTTCTGGTTGTCAGTTGCTGTCCGCTGCTGTGGTCGGTATATAGGGTCTAGGTCGATGTGTCTTGATAGAATTTGTGGATGAGTGCCATGCCTCTAGGAATTCCCTGGCTGTTCTCTGTTTGGCTTGCCCTATAATAGTGGTGTTGTCCCAATCGAATTCATGTTGACTGTCATCTGAATGTATGGCTACTCAGGATAGCTGGTCGTGTAGTTTCGTGGCTAGTTGTTGTTGATGGATGCGGGTTGTTAGCTGTCTTCCTGTTTGTCCTATGTGGTGTTTTGTGCAGTCCTTGCATGGGATTTTGTACACTACGTTGGTTTTGCTCATGCTGGGTATCGGGTCCTTTGTCCTGGTGAGTTGTTGTCTGAGCGTGGCTGTTGCATTGCTCATTTCACGATCACAATTCAGGGTACCAGCACTCTTTCTAATAGACTTAATGGCTTTGGGAGCCTTTTTCTTCTGGCAAGATATGCTAGATACCTGCCAGGTTTGTCACCGTATTCAGATAATCTCTGCTTCTCAAATAATATCTCCCTCTTTGCTGTTTGAGTAAGTGTGGTGTTCAAAGTTACGCTATGGGCTGTGACCAGCTGTAGTTTAGTAATGGAGGGTCTATCCACATACGCTGTCTCAGCCGCCCTCAGGCGAGCCTAGAGCAGACCCTGTTGTTCTCCCTTTTGTTTTAATGAGATAATCAAGCCTCACACGCATGGCTTTCCAGTCTCCCATAACACCGAAGGTTTACTGTCTATGTTTGAGTTGATATCCCAGAAGGTTTTAAATTCCTGCGAGAAATATTTTGTGAACTTACTATCCTTCAATAGGAAATGGTCCATACGCCAATGTCGGGAAGCTATCTCATCATCACTAGTCTTAAACTCCGTATATACTGTGGCATGGTCGGAATTAGTTATGTTAACTACTTTACAAAACAATATTGATTCAAAAGTGTCAAGGGGACAGTAACATATCGATTCTGTTATGGCACTTGTGTGAGTTAGAATAAAACGTAAAGTCTTTACCCTGAGGGTGAAGACACCTCCACACATCTACCAAACCCAACTCCCTCCTCAGATTCGCCAACTGCTTAGATCTTAAAGATGGCTGAGAGGTGACCTTATAGAGGTTTACAAAATTATGAGTGGCATGGATAGGACAAATAGACGAAGTCTTTTCCCTGGGGTCGGGGAGTCTAGCACGAGAGGGCATAGGTTTAGGTTAACGGGGAAAGATATAAAAGAGACCTAAGGGGCAACTTTTTCAAACAAAGTTGGTACGGGTATGGAATGAGGTGCCAGAGTATGTGGTGGAGGCTGTTACGATTACAACATTTGAGAGGTACTTGGATGGATATATGAATAGGAAGGGTTTGGAGGGATATGGGCTGGGTGTTGGTAGGATGGTCAAGATTGGGTTGGGATATGTGGTCAGCATGGACAGGGTGGATTGAAGGGTCTGCTTCCATGCTGTACATCTGTATGACTCTATGACTCTATATGCCCGCAGAGCTCTTAAGTATTGTGTCCATCCCTGTTTGATGATACAATTAAAATCTCCCCCTATAATTGTGTGGTGCACCCCGAGAGCCATCAACTTGTAGAACGCTTATACTACAAATTTGAAAGGGTGTGCCGGGGGTGGGGGGTGACGGTGCAATAAAGATTCAAAATCATATATTCCTCTGCATATATTAGTGCATTAATTAATATATATAGTCCAGAGTCATCTGTTATCTGGCTTATCATTTGGAAGGCAAGTTTCTTCCGAATAAGAATGGCTACTCTCCTACTTTTTGAGCGGAAAGATGAAAAGTACACCAGGCCAAAACCACCCTATGGCAGTTTCGAATGCTCCTTAGCAAGTTGATGTTTCTCCTGTAGAAGGGCTACATTCGCCCTTTCTTTTTTTAAGACATGATAATATCTTGTTCCTTTTGATTGGTGAGTGGCTCCACTTGACATTCCAGGTGCACCACCTAAATGAATGATTAGCCACGATAGTCCAAGCAAGCCCAAGACCCCCCCAGGAGGAAGAACTCCACCCAAAAGACATTGAATAATAAACAAAAATGATTCACACATAAAAACACTCTTTGAAACAGCTAAATCAAAACAACTAAGAACCACTCCTAAAAACAAATAACATAAAACATATCTAAAAGGAGACTTTCCCCCTTGTTCACAAGGGGCACTACTACCTTCCAATAATCCGGCCATAACATCTCCCAGTCAGAGCCGTACCCTCGATCCAGGCATTACAGAGTAGAGTAAATAAATTCTAATATCTTAGAAGACAGAATTTAAAAGTGGGTGACCCACCCACACCCCGTACACCATTACCTAGATACACACAGCAAAACAACATAAGATGAAAACATATAAAATTACAAAATTACAATCCCAGCAGTAATAAGCAATCGAATTTTAAAAAGCGCTCAGAAACGTCCCCTACTAATCAAATAAAACACACATGCTACAGATAAGAGTCCATAGAAAGAATAAGGAAGGGTCCCCCACCCCACACCCCCTCACCAAGGAAACATGGAGAAGAGAAAGAGGAAGAAAGGAGGAGGAAAAAGCAAAAGCATGGGCAAACTAATGTTATTATCCATACAGTTCAATTTCCGCAGTCAATGTGAGAGCATCAAGGATTTTTTTTTTCCCTGTGAACCGAAGTTATCTACAGTTCCTCCATGACTGCAGCGCATAGAATATTGAATATTGAAATCCCTCAGATGCTTCTTCACCTCATCAAATGCCTTGCTCTTGTGGACCACAGCTGGAGAGAAGTCCTGGAAGAACATTATCCTGGAGCTCTTGTATATCATGGCATGAGAATCCTTCCCCAAGACTCTGGAGGCCTCTAGCAGCATCTGTTTCTTCCCTCTAATGTTGAAGTTAAACTAGGACTGGGCGGGGGCGCTGGTCCGACCCGGGCCGTCACACAGCAACACGGTGGTCCCGTTCAACCCGCACCCGTCCCAGCTCTGACTCCAGTTTCAGCAGCTGTGGGAGCCACTGCTCGATGAAATCAACAAGCTGCCCTTCCTCCTCGCATTTGGGAAGGCCCAGCAACCGAATATTTTTCTGATGACCTCAATTTCCAAGGTCGTCAATATTTTCCTCTAAGGTCGGGACTCGATGGTCCAGAGCCCAGACGTAACCCATGGATGAGTCAGCAGTGGTCTCAGAGGCTGTGGTCCATTGCTCTGCTCCTCCGACACGCTGCCTTAGTTTCTCGATCTCTCCATCACGTTTCTGCTGCATGACCGAGATTGACTCCCACCTGCACTGGGTTTCTTCAATGGAAGCATCAATTTTCTCTCGGAGTTTACCAAGCTCCGAGATCAGGCGCGCCACTGCAGATGAATCCCCCGGGGCAGCCGCAGACGTCTGTCTTGCTGCGGGGTGGGGGCAGGGGTCCCTGCCTGTTGTGAACTGCCAGAGCCTTTGCCTTTGGTCATTTTGAAAAGCGTCAAATTCTAAAGTTTCATGTAGAATGGCCAAGGCTGCTGGGCAAAAACTATTTAAAACAATTTAACAGGTGAGGTGAGGGTGGGTATCCAGCTTTGCCTGAGTCTTGGGCAGAGCTCTGCAGACTCAAACCTACTGGGTCACCACCATCTTGGCTCTTGCTGACACCATGTTTAAAAAGGGAATAAGGCAATAGACAGGAAATTACAAACTGATCAGCCTAACCTCGATCGTGGGTAAGTTCCTGGAATCCATTGTGAAGAATGACATTTCTGAATAATTAAGTAGGGCGAAGTCAGTGTGGTTTCATCAAGGGGCGGTTATGCTAATGAATCTGTTAGAACGCTTTGAGGATGTAACAAGCAGGTTAGACCAAGAAGAGCTAAAGGGTACTATGTATCTGGACTTCAAGAAGGACGTTCACAAGGTGCTTCACAGGAGGCTGCTGAGTAAGATAAGGGCCCATGGTGTCAGAGACAAGGTACTAGTGTGTCCAGAAGCTTGACTGTCTGGCAGAAGGTAGAGAGTGGGAATAAAAGGGTCCTTCTCATGATAGCAACCAATGACAACTGGTGCTGTACATGGGAATCACAACTTTTTACTTTGTACATGAACAATCTAGATGAAGGAACTGAGGGCACTCCAGCAAGGTTCTTACATGACCCAAAGGGAGATAGAGGGATAGGTATCATTGAGATGAGGGGAAGGCTGCAGAAGGATTTAGTCAGGGTAGGAGAGTTAGCAAAGATCTGGCAGATGGAGTACACTTGGGAAAGTGCGAGGTGATGCACTTTAGTAGGAAGAAGAGAGTCATGGACTACTGTATAACTGGGGAGAAAATTCAGAAGTCTGAAATGCAGAGCATTGCGAGTTCAAGTCAGGATTGTCACAAGGTAAATGTGCAGGTTGTGTCAGTAGCTAGGAAGGTGCTGTATCTGCCACACAGTGTGTTTGAGATTTTACATTCAGCAAAAGAACTGAGTTAACTCTTATAAAAATGATATTTGTTTATTGAACACAATTAATATTAGAACAATAAAACGTATTATAATGTAATGAAAAAAATTACAATTTATCTTATGGTTTAACCTAAGTTTGGATGACCTTGTTCTTCTGATGGTCTTGTAGGTGTCTTCTCTATCAGTGGTTATTCTCGAGCTACCACTCTCTGAGGGTTTTTACAATGATTCTTATCCTCCCAAGTCTTCACGCCTTTTGAGACGGTGTGGAGAATCTGCAATGGAATGATCAGGTTCATTTACCCTGGTCAATCGGATCCAACCTGGGGTTGTCACATTGATGGTCCAAAGGCGACATTCCCTTGTCCCATTCAGGACCAACTTCAGGTATGTATTACAGGGTCTGTAGCTGTCAGGTTTGTTTGCAAACCTTCTCTGGGTAGCTGCAGGCTGTCTGGATTCTGCAGCATATGGATGAGCACAGAGACTTTGGTCAAGGCTGGGTTCTACTTCTCAGCATGCTTTAATCATTGTTCATTTTTGTAAGTCCATGGTAAATTTATTATTGTCCATTGTAAGATGATTACTTCAGGTGGCCCGCACAGTCAGAAAGGCAAATACAGTGATGACATTTCTTTTGCGATGACTTGAAAGGATGGATTTCCCCGGGTCTATAAGACTCTGGTCAGTCCACATTTGGGGTATTGTGTTCCGTTTTGTCCCCATAAGTCAGGAAGAATATACCACCCCAGAGCATGTTCAGAGGAGCTTCATAAGAATGGTCCTAGGAATGAAAAGCTCAACATATGAGGTCTCTGGGTCTGTACTCGCTGAAGTTTATAATGATGAAGGGGGATCTAATAGAAGCATACAGAATACTGGTTGTCTGGTCAGAGTAGATGTTGGGCAAGTGCTTCCACTGTTAGCAGAGAAAGGACTCAAGGAAACAGCCTGAGAGTCAAGAGAAAATTTTTAGAACGGCGATAGGGAAAAAAATCTTCAGCTTGAGAGTTGTAAATCTATGGTAGAATGGTAGTTTCCTTCCCTAAAGGACCACAGTGAACCAGGTGAGTTTTTCTTGGCAATCGATTCATAAAAACCACCAGTCTCTGAATTCCAGATTTGAACCCAGGTCACCAGAACATTATCTCGGTTTATCTCCTAAGACTTCAGTGATAACACCACGAGGCCACTGACTCGTCCAATCCTCCACAATGTGACTAACGTGTGCAGTATGATACGCACTGGGATTTGCGTTCATGTTATCCTTGACTTCCTGATGAAGATATTGATTTTTTTTTTCTCTGTAATGCAATTCCTCTTCGGTCTTTAGTATCTCCGTATTTTGTTGCCAAATTTCTTCAGCTGTCCTGCCTATGACTGTTCTTTTCTCCCAGCAGTACACCCAGGCCAAATCCTTCCTTAAGTCAGTATAAGTATCATTACCTAACACTAAAACTTTCATGTATGACTCAGTCTTTACTCTTTCAATTTGAATGTGAAACTCCAGCAAGTTAGATTACTTACAGTGTGGAAACAGGCCCTTCGGCCCAACAAGTCCACACTGACCCGCCGAAGCGCAACCCACCCATACCCCTACATTTACCCCTTACCTAACACTACGGGCAATTTAGCATGGCCAATTCACCTGACCCCACACATCTTTGGACTGTGGGAGGAAACCGGAGCACCCGGAGGAAACCCACGCAGACACGGGGAGAATGTGCAAACTCCACACAGTCAGTCGCCTGAGTCGGGAATTGAACCCGGGTCTCAGGCGCTGTGAGGCAGCAGTGCTAACCACTGTGCCACCGTGCCGCCCATTAATGTTGTGGTTACTGCTTCCAAGGCAAAGCACATCCACCAATCCTTCCTTGTTACATAATATCAAATCTAAATTAGATTAGATTAGATGCCCTACAGTACAGAAACAGGCCCTTCGGCCCAACAAGTCCTCACCAACCCTCTGAAGAGTAACCCACCCAGTCCTATTTCCCTCTGAGTAATGTATCTAACTCTATTGGCAATTTAGCATGGACAATTCAGCTGACTTGCACATTTTTGGACTGTGCGAGGAAACCCACACTGACTGGGGGAGTATGAGCAAACTACACGCAGACAGTCCACCGAGGCTGGAATCGAATCTGGGACCCTGGTGCTGTGCTAACCGCTGACCCACCGTGCCGCCCCATTCTCTGGTTGTTTCCATGACGTCCTGATCTCAGAAATAATCTCTCATACACTCTATGAATCTTTATTCAAGGATATCACTGTCAAGTTGATTAACTGAACCAATTTGCATGTTCAAACCACCATAGTTAATGTGAAACTCCAGCAAGTTGTGGTTACTCCTTCCAAGGCAAAGCACATCCACCAATCCTTCCTTGTTACAGAATATCAAATCCAAATTAGATTAGATGCCCTACAGTACAGAAACAGGCCCTTCGGCCGAACAAGTCCTCACCGACCCTCTGAAGAGTCACCCACCCAGTCCTATTTCCCTCTGAGTAATGTATCTAACTCTATTGGCAATTTAGCATGGACAATTCACCTGATTTGCACATTTTTGGACTGTGAGAGGAAACTCACACTGACTGGGGGAGTATGAGCAAACTACACGCAGACAGTCCACCGAGGCTGGAATCGAATCTGGGACCCTGGTGCTGTGCTAACCGCTGACCCACCGTGCCGCCCCATTCTCTGGTTATTTCCATGACGTCCTGATCTCAGAAATAATCTCTCATACACTCTACGAATCTTTTTTCAAGGATATCACTGTCAAATTGATTAATTGAATCGATTTGCATGTTCAAACCACCCATAGTTACTGTTGTGCGCTTGTTACAAACCCTCCCTCTTTTCAACCACAGAAGTACTTTGGGAGGACAGTGGCTGAAAATTACTCTTCCCAAGAGGTTTCTTCTCTTGCTTCTTATTTGCACTGAGATGGATTTCAATTTTTTTTGGCACAAAACACTTTGAAAAGGTCTGAGGTCCCACTCGCATAAACAAATATTTTTGTCTTCTTTTCACGAGCTACATTTCACAGTAACTATCGAAAATTTAAGAGAGCTAAAATGGTCATGAGATATCAATAGCAAACAGGGTTGAGGAAAATCCCAAAGACTTCTTTTCTTATATAAGGAGCAAGAGGGTAACTAGAGAAATGTTTGGCCCACGGAAGAACAAAGGAAGAAAGTCAAAGAAAATGGGTGAGATTCTTAGCGAGTATTTTGCATTTGTACTCACCAATGAGAGAGAAATGACGGATGTTGAGTTTATGGATAGATCTTTGAGTCCTCTGGGTCAAGTCGACATAAAGAGGGAGGAAAGTTTGGATACTCAGAAAGGTATTAAGCTAGGCAAGCCCCAAAGTCCGGATGGGATCAACCACAGGTTACTGAGGGGTGTGAGTGTGGAAATAACTGAGGCTTTAACATATATCTTTGCAGGATGATTGAACATGGGTGAGGTCCCGAGGACTGGCAAATTGCTGATGTTGTCCACTTGTTTAAGAAGGATAGCGGGGATAATCTAGGTAATTGTAGACTGGCGAGCCTGACATCAGTGGTAGGGAAGTTGCTGGAGAAGATACTGAGGTATTTGAGTAAAGCGTTTTATTAGGTTCCCCATGGTCGGCTGATGGAGAAGGTGAAGTCGCATGGGGTCCAGGGTGTTCTATCTAGATGGATAGAGAACTGACTGGGCAATAGGAGACAGAGAGTAATAATGGAAGGGGATTTTTCAAAATGGAGACCTATGACCAGTGGTGTGCAAGAGCGATCCGTGCTGGGACCACTGCTGTTTGTGATATATATCAATGATTTGGAATAAGGTATCGGTTGCCTGATTAGCATGTTTGCAGATGACACCAAGATTGTTGGAGTAGCAGGTAGTAAAGAAATTGTCAGAGAATACCACAGAATATAGATAGATTGGAGATTGGGCACAGAAATGGCAGATGGAGTTCAATCTGTGCAAATGCGTGGTGATGCATTTTGAAAGAACCAGTTCAAGAGTGAACAACACACAGTAAACGGAAAAGTCCTAGGGAAAATTCACATACAGCGAGATCTGTGTGTTTGGGCCCATTGTTTCCTGAAGATGCCAACACAGGTGAGTAAAGTAGTCAAAGTGGCATATGGCATGCTTTCCTTCATTGGATCAGTTGTTGAGTACAAGCGCTGGCTAGTCATGTTACAGTTGCAAAGAACTTTGGTTTGGCCGCATTTGGAATACTGCATAGAGTTCTGGTCTCCACATTAACAAAGGATGTGGATGCTTTGAATAGGGTGCAGAGTAGGTTCACCAGGATGCTGTTTGGGATGGACGGTGCTGGTTATGAAGAAAGATTGAGTAGATTAGGACTATTTTCATTACAAAGTCGAAGGTTGAGGTGTAAAAATTCAAGACAGATATACACAGGGTGGATAGCAAACAGCTTTTTCCCCAGATTGTGGAACTCAATTACTTGGTGTCAAGAGTTCGAAGTAAGAGGGGAAATGTTTAGGGCAGATATATGTGGGAAGTTCTTTAAACATAGGGTGGTGGCAGCCTGGAACGTGTGGCCAGCAGTGGTGTTAGATGCTGGAACGATAGCGTTATCTAGGATGTATTTAGACAGAAACATGATTAGGCAGGGAGCAGAGGGATACAGACCCTTAGAAAATCTGTGGCAGGTTTAGAAAATAGGAGGATCTGAATCAGCACAGAATGGGAGGGCCGATGGATCTGTTCCTGTGTTGCAATGTTCTTTGTTCATTATCATTCATTCTAAAAATAGCAAGTTTTCAACTTATTATATGCTACAATTTAATAATATAAATGATTTATTTATTTGATAGTGCATGTCAAATTATTGTCATTTGTAAATTACAGTCACCGGGTCAAAGAGATGTACAGCATGGAAACAGACACTTCGATCCAACTTGTCCATGCCGACCAAATATCCCAACCCAATCTCGGCGCACTTGCCAGCACTCAGCCCATATCTCTCTAAACACTTTCTATTCATATACCCAACCAGACACCATCTAAATATTGCAATTGTACTCACCACCACCTCTTCCTCTGGCAACTCATTCCACACTCGTACAACCCTCTGAGTGAAAAAAAATGCCCCTTACATCTCTTTTACATTTTTCCCTTCCGATACGAAACCTATGCCCTCTAGTTCTGGACTCCCCCACCCCAGGGAAAAGACCTTTTCCAAATACTTTATCCATGCCCCTTATCATTTTATAAACCTCTGCAAGGTCACCCTCAATCTCCAACGTTCCAGACGGTGGCACAGTGGTTAGCACTGCTGCCGCACAGTGGTTAGCACTGCTGCCTCACAGTGCCAGTGCCAGTGTTCATTTCCCGACTCAGGCGATTGTCTGTGTGGAGTTTGCACATTCGCCCGGTTTCCTCCCACAGTACAAAGATGTGCAGGTCAGGTGAATTGGCCATGCTAAATTGCCCATACTGTTACGTAAAGGGCTAAATGTAGGGGAATAGGTGAGTTGCGGGTCGGTGTGGACTTGTTGGGCTGAAGGGCCTGTTTCCATACTGTAAGTGATGTTATCTAATCAAAACAGCCCCAGCCTGTTCAACCTTCAGCTATAGCTCAAGCCCTTCAACCTTGGCAACATGCACCTAAATCTTTTCTGAATCCTTTAAAGTTTCACCTGATCGATCAGGTCCTGGGCATTTTTACACCTTCATGCGTTTAAAGACATCCAACACTTCTTCCTCTATACTATGGACATTTTTCATGATATCACCATCTATTTATTCGTACATCTACCTCTCCCATGTCCTTCTCCTGAGTAAACACTGATACAAAATACTCGTTTAATATCTCTCCCATCTCCTGCAGCTCCACACAAAGGCCGCCTTGCTGATCTTTGAGGGCTCTTTTCTCTCCCTGTTTACTCTTTTGTTTTCAATGTATTTGTACAATCCTTTTGGATTGTCCTTAACTCTATTTGCCAAAGCTAACTCATGTCCCATTTTTGCCTTCCTGATTTTCCTCTTTAGAATACTCCCCCGCCTTTATACTTTTCTAAGGCATCACTTGATCCATCCTGTCTGTACCTCTCATATCCTTCCTCCTTATTCTTAACCAGCCCCTCAATGTCTTTAGTCATTCAGCACTCTCTATAGCTACCAGCCTTTCCTTTTACCCTAACAAGAATATACTCTCTCTGGACTCTGACTATCTAACTTCCGAAGGCTTCCCATTTTCAAGCCATCTGTTTACCTGCGAACATTTGCCGTCAGCAGCTTTTAAAAGATCTTGCCTAATACCGTCAAAATTGGCCTTTCTCCAATTTAGAACTTCAACTTTTAGATCTAGTCTATCCTTTTCCATCATTATTTTAAAACTGATAGAATTGTTGGCAAATAATTGAAGGTCACACATTTCAGGTGAGACATTATATCGATAGATTATATTTAAATGTTATAATTCTATTTGATTGCTCAATCAAATGCTCACTCTGAATATTCAATCTGTCAGATGTCAACTATTTTGCAAAAGATAGAGCGACAATGTATACATTTGAATACGGAAAATCAAGGTGTAATTGTGATCACCAGCATAGTCAGACAGCATTTTCTTTTACGATACAAAACAAAATGTGCATTCTTTACTTTTGTATAATAAAAGGTATTTATATTTTAATTCCATCAACATAGAATCAATTTTATTGTCTTCAGAGATGGTGCAGTTATTGTTCAGTTGAATAATTGTAGCTCATATCTTATTATTGCACAATTTACAATCATGGCAAACTGATGATCATTGGTCAGGTCAGTAAACCCACCACTTTGCATCATGACCGACATTAAAAGAGGATTCCAAAAGGGTGAATTCGGGTACAGTGCTACTGTACCTCACAGCTGCATATAGCACTCAAAAAGACACTGGCCTGATCCTGAATCTGTGAAGAGTGTTTACAACCTGGGTCAGGGCAGTCATTCAAATATTCCCTCACAGAGAATCATTTGGAATCCACCTTGAGCAGTAGGAAACTAGCCAACAGGCTATCACTGCTCTCAGTGTAGGTATCAATGCTATCTAAATTAGATACCAATGACTGACTAGGAACCAGGTGTTACAAATTCATCCCTAGTCAGAGCCTGGCCCAGGGAGCAGATGTATGGACACGGAGTGGCAGAATCACATCACACAAGTTACTTATGGTGATGACATCTGGCTTGTCTCCCAGACTTCATACATCTGCACCCTGAATCAGACACTGAGTGAAAACATTCACAATTGACAGTCTATTGCAGCATTTTGTGTCTCACAGTGAACCCTCTGAAACGGTATCCAATAAATGTACATTCACATTCAACAGTATCAAAATAAAATTATACATGCCTTTGGATGCTCAGATACTAATTCATAGGTCACCCAGCAGACCGTATCTGAAGAAACCAGGAGCAAATGGCAACCCACAAATTGTTTTAATAACTGAACTTGGTGGATTTTGTCTGGTCTTGGTAACCACACATATTGTGCTGACACTCGGGTGAATGTAACAATTACATCAAAACTGGAAGTCTTGGTCTGACGCCCCTCCCCACCTTCCTCACTCACACACTCCATTCCCTCACTCCCTCACACATTCACCAACTGATGAGAATCCACATGCTGAGTGAAACATGGAACATTGAACGGTAGAGCACAGTGCAGGCACTTCAGCCCTCAATGTTTTGCCTGCCTTTTATCCTACTCTAAGATCAGACTAACCTACATAAACTTCAATGCACTAACTTTCGTGTGCCTATCCAAGAGTCTTTAGATTACTTACAGTGTGGAAACAGGCCCTTTGGCCCAACAAGTCCACACCGACCCGCCGAAGCGCAACCCACCCATACCCCTACATATACCCCTTACCTAACACTACGGGCAATTTAGCATGGCCAATTCACCTAACCCGCACATCTTTGGACTGTGGGAGGAAACCGGAGCACCCGGAGGAAACCCACGCAGACACGGGGAGAACGTGCAAACTCCACACAGTCAGTCGCCTGAGGCGGGAATTGAACCCAGGTCCCTGGCGCTGTGAGACAGCAGTGCTAACCACTGTGCCACCGTGCCGCCCATATTCTTAAATATTCATAATATATCTGAGTCTACAACCATCGCTGGAGGAAAGCCCTAGCCACTGAACCTTTCTTTGTAAGACACGCCCTCCAGTCTAGGCAGCACCCTGGTAAGTCTCCTCTGCGCACTCTCTGAGGATTCCAAGTGTTTCCTATAAAGAGGCAACCAGAACTGAACACAATATTCCAAGTGTGGTTGAATCACAGCTTTACAGAGGGAAGAAATAACCTCGCTGTTCTTAAACTCATTCCCCTGATAATGAAAGACAACACACCGTATTCCTTCTGAACAACCCTATCAACTTGGGTCGTACCTTTGAGAGATGTATGGAAAATGACCCCAAGATGCCTCTGTCACTCCACACTGCCAAGAATTCTGCCTTTAACCCTGTATTCTTTATGCAAATGCAAAATTCCAAAATAAATTGCTTCTCACTTTTTAAGGCTGAACTCTATCTGTCACTTATCAGCACAGCTCTGCATCCTGTCAATATCCTGTTGCAACCTACAATGCCCGCCCGCTCACTCTCTCGGTGAGCAGGGAAGGGCTGTTTGGCGGTGTCTCTTTGTAGTCACGGTTAAGTTTGTTTTAATGGTTTAAATTTAAAAGTTTTTTTAAAAGCACAGGGCGGACCCGGAAGCTGGTGTAGCGCAAGCTTACCTGGGTAGGTTTTCCAAATGAAGGCGCACAGGAGAGGATCCCGAGGCACTACAGGGGTATTGCCTCCCACCCAACCTCCTCCTCTAATCTAATAATAAGACCCGTTGTGGTAAGCAGGTAAGTGCTGAATTTTGCTTGTGTTATTCTTTAGACCTAGTTTTTAAAAGGTTATTTTTAGAGGGATGGCAGTGAAGGCAGTGCAATTTTCCTCTTGCAACATGTTTGAGGTGAGGGATGCCATATTCGCTCCTGCTGATTACACTGGCAGGAAGTGCACATATCTCCAGCTCCTCCAAGACCGTGTTAGGGACCTGGAGCTGGAGTTGGATGAACTTAGGATCATTCGGGAGGCAGACGGGGTCATAGATCGGAGCTTCAGGGAAGTCGTAACTCCAAAGATTGCAGACAGATGGGTGACAGTGAGGGGGACTGAGAGGAAGCAGTCAGTGCAGGGACGCCCTGCGGTCGTTCCCCTCAAGAACAAGTATACCATTTTGGATACTTGTGCCGGGGGGGGGGTACAACTTTCCAGAGGTAAGCAACGGGGTTCAGGGCTCTGGCACTGAGCCTGTCCCCGTTGCTCAGAAGGGAAGGGTGGAGAAGAGGTATTGGGGACTCGATAGTTCGGGGCACAGATAGCGATTTTGCGGGGGCGAGAGAGAATCACGATTGGTATATTTCCTCCCAGGTTCAAGGGTACGTGACGTCTCTGATCGTGTTTTCCGGGTCCTTAAGGGGGAGGGGGAGAGGGAGCAGCCCGAAGTCGTGGTCCACATTGGCACCAATGACATAGGAAGGAAGAGAGATGCGGATGTTAGGCAGGCTTTCAGGGAGCTAGGTTTGAAAGTCAGAGCTAGAACAAAAAGAGTTGTTGCCTCTGGTTTGTCACCCGTGCCACGTGATAGAGAGTCGAGGAATAGGGAGAGAGAACAGTTAAATGCGTGGCTAAAGGGATGATGCAGCAGGGAGGGATTCTAGTATCTGGATAACTGGGGTTCTTTCTGGGGAAGGTGGGACCTCTATAAACAGGATGGTCTACACCTGAACCTGAGGGGAATCAGTATCCTTGGGGAGAGGTTTGCTAGTGCTCTTTGGCGGGGTTTAAACTAACTCTGCAAGGGCATGGAAACCTGGACTATAGCTTGAGGGCGGAGGACCTTGAGTGTAGGGAGGTCAGGAACATGGCATCAATCTCGAAAGAGGTTGCCTGTAAACAGGAAGGTGGCTTGAAGTGTATATATTTCAATGCGAGAAGTATACGAAATAAGGTAGGAGAACTTGCAGCGTGGGTTGGTACCTGGGATTTCGATGTTGTGGCCATTACGAAGACATGGGTAGAAAAGGGACAGGAATGGCTGTTGCAGGTTCCAGGGTTTAAATGTTTTAGTAGGGTCAGAGGTGGGGGTAAAAGGGGGGAGGTGTGGCATTGCTTGTCAAGGTTAGTATTACAGTGGTGGAAAGGACGATGGATGAAGACTTGCCATCTGACGGAGTTTGGGCTGAGGTTAAAAATAGGAAAGGTGAGGTTACCCTGTTTGGAGTGTTCTGCTGGCCTCCTAATAGTCCTTGAAACGTAGAAGGAAAGATTGCGAGGATGATTCAGGAGAAGAGTGAAAGTAATAAGGTGGTTGTTATGGGGGACTTCAACTTTCCAGATATTGACTGGGAAAGCTATAGCTCGAGTACATTAGATGGGTCGGTGTTTGTCCAAAGTGTGCAGGAAGGTTTCCTGATACAATATGTAGACAGGCCAACAAGAGGTGAGGCCATACTGGATTTGGTTCTGGGTAACGAACCAGGCCAGGTGTTAGAATTGGAGGTAGGTGAGCACTTTGGGGACAGTAACCAGAATTCGGTGACTTTTACTCTAGTGATGGAGAGGAATAAGTGTGCACTGCAGGCAAGAGTTATAGCTGGGGGCAGGGAAATTATGATGTGGTGAGGCATGACTTAGGATACGGGGCCTGGAAAAGTAGGCTTCAAGGGAAGGGCTGAAAATGTGTTGCTGGAAAAGCGCAGCAGGTCAGTCAGCATCCAAGGAACAGTAAATTCGACGTTTCGGGTATAAGCCCTTCATCAGGAATGAGGAAAGTGTGTCCAGCAGGCTAAGATAAAAGTTAGGGAGGAGGGACTTGTGGGACGGGCGATGGAGATGTGATAGGTGGAAGGAGTTCAAGTTAAGGGTGATTGGCTGGAGTGGGGTGGGGGCGGAGAGGTCAGGAAGAAGATTGCAGATTAGGAAGGCGGTGCTGATTCCGAGGGATTCGACTGAGACAAGGTGGGGGGAGGGGAAATGACGAAACTGGAGAAATCTGAGCTCATCCCTTATGGTTGGAGGGTTCCCAGGCGGAAGATGAGGAGCTCTTCCTCCAACCATCGTGTTGTTATGGTCTGGCGATGGAGGAGTCCAAGGACCTGCATGTCCTTCGTGGAGTGGGAGGGGGAGTGAAAGTGTTGAGCCACGGGGTGGTTGGGCTGGTTCGTCCCGGTGTCCCAGAGGTGTTCTCTGAAACGTTCCGCAAGTAAGTGGCCTGTCTCCCCAATATAGAGGAGGGCACATCGGGTGCAGCGGATGCAATAGATGATGTGTGTGGAGGTGCAGGTGAATTTGTGGCGGATATGGAAGGATCCCTTGGGGCCTTGGAGAGACGTAAGGGAGGAGGTGTGGGCGCAGGTTTTGCATTTCTTGCGGTTGCAGGGGAAGGTGCCTGGAGTGGAGGTTGGGTTGGTTGGGGGTGTGGACCTGACGACGGAGTCACGGAGGGAGTGGTCTTTTCGGAACACTGATAGGGGAGGGGAGGGAAATATATCCTTGGTGGTAGGGTCCGTTTGGAGGTGGTGGAAATGACGGCGGATGATATGCAGTATATGGAGGTCGGTGGGGTGGTAGGTGAAAACCTGTGGGGTTCTGTCCTGTTGGCGGTTGGAGGGGCGGGGCTCAAGGGCGGAGGAGCGGGAAGTGGAGGAGATGCAGTGGAGGGCATCGTCGATCAGGTCTGTGGGGAATCTGCGGTCCTTGAAGAAGGAGGCCATCTGGGCTGTACAGTATTGGAACTGGTCCTCCTGGGAGAAGATGCGGCGCAGATGAAGGAATTGGGATGGCGTTTTTACAGGGGGCAGGGTGGGAGGAGGTGCAGTCAAGGTAGCTGTGGGGGTCAGTCGGTTTATAGTAGATGTCAGCTTGATAACAAAAAGGAAATGACTGAAGAACCCCGAGGTACAGGGTATTTCAAGTATTACATTCCAGCTTACATTAATGCTGCAAGTATTATCAGACAGGCTGACAGATGTGATACGGGAATGAGTTGACATGTGGAGGTATGAAATTTTTACATCACAGAAGCGCATTTGAGGGAGGTCAGGACTAACAACGCAATTCTCTGTTGTACTGGAACAATAGGCAGGACAGGGCAGGGTGTTAAAGATGAGGTGATGTTGCATTATTAATTAACAAGTCAGTTACTGCTGAAAGGATGGACAATATCTTGGAAGGGTCTTCAAATGACGATTTGTGGGTAGAGGTTTTAATCAAAATCATGGCAGATATACTGCTTTTTCAGCTTAGAGTGTGGAATCAGGCCCTTCGGCCCAACATGTCCACACAGACCCTCCGAAGACCAACAGTAAGATTGATAAATCGCCAGGCCCGGATTAGATTTGTCCTTGACTGCTCTGAGAAATGAGAAATGCAATTGCTTCGCAGCTTGCAAAGATCTTTGCATCCTCACTCTCCACTGGAGTCGTACCTGAGGACTGGAGAGAGGCAAATGTAATTCCTCTCTTCAAGAAAGGAAATAGGGAAATCCCCGGCAATTACAGACCAGTAAGTCTCACGTCCGTCGTCTGCAAGATGTTAGAAAGGATTCTGAGGTTTAGGATTTATGACCATCTGGAAGAACATGGGTTGATTAAATGCAGTCACGACGGCTTTGTGAGGGGTAGGTCATGATGAGGATCGAGCTGTGAATGTGATGCATATGGACTTTAGCAAGGCATTTGATAAGGATGCCCATGGTAGTCTCATTCAGAAGGTTAGGAGGAATGGGACACCGGGGAACTTAACTGTCTGGATACCGAATTGGCTGGCCGACAGAAGACAGCGAGTGGTAGTAGAAGGAAAATATTCTGCCTGGAAATCAGTGGTGAGATGTGTTCCACAGAGCTCTGTCCTTGGGCCACTACTGTTTGTAATTTTTATTAATGACTTGGATGAGGGGATTGAAGGATAGGTCAGCAAGTTTGCAGACGACACAATGGTTGGAGGTGTCATTAACAGTGCAGAGGACTGTTGTAGGATGCAGCGGAGATTGACAGGATGCAGGGAAGGACTGAGAGGTGGCAGATAGGGTTCAACCTGGATAAATATGAGCTGATGCATTTTGGAAGGTCGAATTTGAAAGCTGAGTACAGGATTAAGGATAGGATTCTTAGCAGTGTGGAGGAACAGAGGGATATTGCTGTGCAGATACATAGATCCCTTAAAATGGCCACCAAGCGGACAGGGTTGTTAAGAAAGCATATGGTGTTTTGGCTTTCATTAACAGGGGAATTGAGTTGAAGAGTCGTTGAGATCTTCTTGCAGCTCGATAAAACTTTGTTTAGACCGCACTTGGAATACTGCGTCCAGTTCTGGTCGCCCTATTATAGGAAAGATGTGAGGCTTTGGAGAGGATTCAGAGGAGGTTTACCAGGACGCTGCCTGGCCTGGAGGGCTTATGATATGAAGAGAGGTTGACTGAGCTCGGACTTTTTTCATTGGAGAAAAGGAGGAAGAGAGAGGACCTAATTGAGGTATACATGATAATTTTCAAAGTCCTTGCACTTAGTAATAACTTGAACTTGGGTGTGGAAATGAGACCCATCATTTCAATGCTCCATACTTTGAGTTGTGCACTGTCTTCATCATATTGTTCTAAAAATGAACTGAAATAAAGTGTGTGTGTGTGTGTGTGTGTGTGTGTGGGTGTGTGTGTGTGTGTGTTGGGGGGGAGGGGAGCGGGTGGTGGTTGTGTTCATTGGACAATCTAAAAGTTGGTATTATGAAAGGATCTGGGACTTTCAGTCAAAAGACTTTGATGTTAATGGTTAGAAAAATGCTGCAAACATTTACACAGAGATTTCCAGTTCAAGTCGCACATAAGGATGTTGGGCTGGGCTGATGCCAGCCATCAATGGAGCTGCATCATTCTGTTTGGATACTGACATTGTGCAGATAACATAGACTGGATATGGTTTATGAGGGATTCAATGTAAGATGCTATATGCTGCAGGAACCCTTCACCTTTATAACACATCCATTCAGGATTGTGTCCAAGGCACGGAATTATAGAGTTTAGGTGGCACACCAGAAGGGATATACTTGCAAGACATGGTTGTTTACAGGTCATTGTTACAAATGTTGAACTGCATCTGGAGCAGCTAGTCCATTGACCAGTCTGACCCACTCCCATCTCCCTATTGTTCGTGTATGTCTCTAACCAGTCTATTGTGAGGGATTGTGTGAGTAACTGTCCAGCTCAAGTTAGTAAGCTCTCTGAACAGATTTTGGAGAAGACCAATATTTTAGAGGTCGTGGTAAGGGACAGTAAAGCTGTGTCTGAATGTAGGTTTTTTCTCAATGTCATTTCCAAAAGCTGTGCTGTCTGCAAGATGGTGTGTTCACTGAACTGAACATGAATTGGCTGTTTACTACAGTCACTGAACTGCAATAGTTAATTGTGCGCTCTGGTAAATCAATTATGGCTCACTTCAATTGTTTTCAACTGAAAAACAATGATGTTTGGTTTATTTTAAAATATGTAAGAAATAAAGTGATATTAACTCTTTATTATACAGAATGTAAAAGTAACCTGTTATATATTTCCCACAGACGAATCAAGCAGCAATCAGATATTATCTGGAAAGCAAGATTATGTGAACAGGACTATGTCCCAGGCAACATCAGCAGCCTATCTGATAGGGTCTCTCCCACTGAAAAGACACAGCCAGGCAGAAGAGGGCACCTCCTTGGCATATAGTCAAAATAGGGCGGCATGGTGGCTCAGTGGTTAGCAATGCTGCCTCACAGCACCAGGGACTCAGGTTCGATTCCAGCTTTGGGCAACTACCTGCCTGGTGTTTTCACATTACCCCGTGTCTGTGTGGGTTTCCTCCCACTGTCCCAAGAAATGCAGCTCAGGTGAATTGGCCATGGTCGTGGGTTGTTCTTCGGAGGACTGGTTGGGCAGAAGGGTCTGTTCCCACACTGTAGGGAATTTAATATAATGATAGTGCCTCAGCATTAATGCTGGATCATGTGGTGGCTAGACTGCCCTGTGGCAGGTTATGGGGTCCCAATAAAAGGGAAACATATTATTGGCCACATCATCACCGATCTGCATGCTGCAGGTACACGCCTCCATTTCATATACCGGTAACAATGTTTACTGCGCAGCCTTATGGAGAGCAAAGGCTAACTTAACATTTTGCAGACTCTCCTCACTATGACATGTACTGAATTGTACAGACTTTAAACAGATTAAGCAACCAGTGACGATGCATCGATGAGGTACAATGGCCCATCATCAGCAGCAGAATCATATTCTGCACAACTCATACAGTCTGCAACTTCCTGGACCGACATACCTCCCACTTTACAGTAACCGTCACGGCCAGGCATACCTCCTACTGTATAGTAACCATCACCCACTGACATACCTCCCACTGTACAGTAACTGTTACGGCCCGGCATAGCTCCCACTGTACAGTAACCATCACAGCCTGACATACCTCCCACTGTATAGTAACCGTCACAGTCCGACACACCTCCCGCTGTGCAGTAACCATCACGGCCAGACCTACCTCCCACTGTTCAGGAACCATCAAGAGCTCAGTGCTTAGCACTGCTGCCTCACAGCACCAAGCTCCGAGGTTCAACTCCGGTCTTGAGTGCTTGTCTGTGTGGAGTTTGCACATTCTACCCCGTGTCTGCGTGGGTTTCCTTCGGGTGCTGCGGTTTCGTCCCACAGTCCAAAGATGTGCAGATCAGGTGAATTGGCCATGCTAAATTGCCCATAACGTTAGGTGCATTAGTCAGGGTAAAATATAGGGCAGGGGAATGGGTCTGGTTGGGTTACTCTTCTGAGGGTTGGTGTGGACTGGTTGGGCTGAAGGGCCTGTTTCCACACCGTAGGGAACCTTATCTAACCTCCAAGGTTCAAGTCAGGAATATGATGGAATAATCACTTGTCTGATTGAGTGCAGCTCCAACAGTACTCGAATATTTACTTACTAGCAACAGGCAACACAGTTATGTGGAAGATCCTGTCTCACAAACTTGATTGATTATTTTGAAGAAATAATAAAATTGATTGATGAGGCCATGGGGCTGGATGTTGGCCATTTTAACCTTAGCAAGGACATTGATATGGTTCCTTATGGCAGGCTCATACAGAAGGCGAAGGGAAATGGGCTCAACGGTCAGTTAGTAAGATGGATAGAGAACGGCTTGGTCATACAAAACAGAGTAGTGGTGGAACAGTGTTTTTGCGACTGGAGATCTGTAAATAGTTTGGCGGAGTTGCAGATTGTGAGGATGATTGCCAGAGAATACAGCAGGATGTAGGTCGGCTGCAAACGTGTTTCTGGTTAAAGCACAGTAGTTTAGGCAGCATCCAAGGAACAGGAAATTCGACGTTTCGGGCCAGAGCCCTTCATCAGGAATGAGGAGAGTGTGCCAGGCAGGCTAAGACAAAAGGTGGTGAGGAGGGACTTGGGGGAGGGGCGATGGAGATGTGATAGGTGGAAGGAGGTCAAGAAGAGGGTGATAGGCCGGAGTAGGGTGGGGGAGGAGAGGTCACGAAGAAGATTGCAGGTTAGGAGGGCGTTGCTGATTTCGAGGGAATCGACTGAGACAAGGTGGGGGGAGGGGAGATGAGGAAACTGGAGGTCTATCACCCTCACCTTGACCTCCTTCCACCTATCACATCTCCATCTCCCCTCGGGTGTATCCAGAAGGAGGAATTGAATAAACATGGTTTGTTTGCACCTGGATATCATTGGCTATGGGACTACGTGATAGATATTTACAAAATTATCAGAGACATAGATAGAAGGACAGTTAGAGGCTTTTTCCCAGAGTAGAAATATCAATTACTCAGGACCGTAGGTTTTAGGTAAAGGAGAGAGTTCACGAGATATGCACGGCAAGTTTTTTTTTGCTTTTCCAGATAGAATGTGAAAGTGCCGGCAATACACTGATAGAGGGGAAGAAGCTAATATAGCAAGGTTTAAGAGGTATGTTGACACAGAGTAGAGACAGCAACGAATAAAATGACATAGAATGTGTCGAAGCAAAAACTTTTGTTTTAACTTTTGAAGGACATCATATGTCATATAGGCTTGCTGGGCTGAAGGGCCTGTTTCTGTGCCGGACTGTTTTTAAGTCAAGATTTGAGTGCAGCAGTGGCAAGATGCTCACTGAATGATTACTGATGATCAACAACCACATTTTGTTGATCTCTCCTCATCAACTTGCACGTTCATGTCCTCCCTTCCACTGTTGGGAAACTCAATATACAGAATTCGACATGAAAAAATGCGAGCTGGTAACTGGTGACTTCATCTCGCCCCTCGCTCCTACGGCCTTCTATCTTGGACACTGACATCTCGGGGGATACTGCAATGCCAAAAGCTGCACGTATGCCTCATCCACCGACGTTGGCATCTGTCACATGCCAGCCTCACCATGCCATCCCAGCACATCTCCGATCCACTGACAGGACACGTGTACTTCAATGCTGCAATTCATGGTGCACTGAGAACTCTCATTGCAATGCTGCTGCAAGGACACTGTGCTCAGGGACTGTCCCTCTGGCCTGCTCACCCCGTGTTTGTACACACTCAATGCTGCTGCAAGAACACTGTGCTCAGGGACACACACCCAGGTCACGGCCGGTCCCTCTGGACTGCTCACGCCATGTTTGTACACACTCAGTGCTGCTGTGAGGACACTGTGCTCAGGGATGCACATTCATTTCATGGATTGTCCCTCTGGGATGCTCACTTCGTGCTTATACACACTCAATGCTGATGCAAGAACACTGTGCACAGGGACACACCTGGCCTGTCTCTCTGGGCTGCTCACTCCGTGTTTGTACACATTCAATGCTGCTGCAAGGACACTGTGCTCAGGGAAACCCACCTAGCTTATGGGCTGTCCTTCTGGGCTGCTCACTCGGTACTTGTAAACACTCACTTTAAGCTGACTTGAATGCTCACAGAATTATTGCCTTGCCTTACCTTGCCCTCAGCTGTGTTGACCCTCAGCCAGAGCTCCCAGACTCACCCGCCTGCTGCATTGTGTCGTTATTTAGCAGAGACACAAAACCAGGAAGCTTGATATTATTGTCCTCAGTCAGTCACGGTGCCCAGCACAGTGAGTCAACGGGAGTCTCGGATCCCAGTCCGGGTGTTTGGACATGGTCAGTCACCCTGTCGTGGTTGTTAGGGTCAGGATCCATCCCCTGTGATGGTGTAAGGAGCTGAATGTTGGGGTGAATCTTATCTCTCTTGGTTCTTTCTATCCTATTGTGGGATTGTTCCATCTGGAATGTGAAAATTAGGAAGAGGTATTAAGGGAGATCGAAACGGTTGGTACAGCTGTTCGTGCTGGTATATCTGGGGGAAAGGTGGCGACGCGTCCTGAGTGAGTGAATCGGCAGCACAGGCACCAGGCAGAGATAGGGATATGGACCCAGAAGAGGTTAGAGAGAGACCGAGAGAAGGTGCTGCATTTAGGGAGAGTGGGAGAACATGCGGCTTGGTGGGAGGTCGGTGCAGTAACAGAGAGAGTGTGAGGGAGAGGACACGAAGTGCAGATGGTGGCACTTACCCTGGTGGAGTGGGGAAGGTCACTGACCTCCTTACTACACCGTTAGGCATTCACCCAGAAGGTTGGCATCTCACTGACCCAGGGGTCAGCCTCGGACCAAGCTGGTAAGTTCTGGTGTCACAACATCCCCTGCCAGTCCTGGAGGAAGATAATGTCCCTCTCCTGCACCATGCCATCCACCAGAACCTCAGGGCCTAGGCCACAATGTGGTGCCCCAGGTTTACTCTGTCTGCCATGTCCAGGGCAGTATTGGCTTGCTAATCTAAGATTGTACTGACATTTTAATGATGGCACCTGGAGCAGCGAGGCTAGTTCATTCTGGGATATCCAGACAGTGGGCAGTTGTTATGATGAAGGGGAAAATCATCGCGTTAGTGTCAGATGAGAGGGTGGGTAGTAAATGAGGCAGATTGCAGATAGTATCATGAGAAAATGCACTTCACCTTATGGAGAGAAGCCCTCCATGAAACTGGACTAAAATGAGACTTGACCAAATCATAAGATGGTTCAGGCTTCTGTCTGTCTGAATCAAATAGGGATACAGTGTGAAATATTGGGAGCAACAAACTTGGAGCGCAAAATTATACAGGAGATTCAAATCCTTAAAAAGGGTAACACAATGTTCCAGACTGTTAAAAGGAGCTGGAGAAACTCCCCTGCCTTATAGTTATTTACATTATCCTCACTGAATGCAGGGATGTTGTCGGAGGCCTGGAGAACGATTAACACTGCAGCTTTGTTTAATATGGAGGAAGGGACTGACTAAATAGGTCGCGGCTGGAATTCTGAGACAGTGGATAAACAGTCACTGAGGAAGTCCCAGGGACTCCACGACAGTCGGTCTGGATTTGTGCAAGGAAGATCGTGCATAATTAATCTGGCTGTATCGGTTACAGGCAGTAACTTGTAACTGCATGTGACTTCCATGGATTTGACGAGAGATCCCATGGCAGGCTTTTTAAAAACAGATACAATGGCATCCAGATGAAAGGAGCAAACAATCCAGAGAAGTGCAAGGCAAGGCATGTGGAGACAGCAACAACAGAGAGGAGTGTACAATAAATGAGAGGATGGTCAGTGTGGGCAGATAAATGAAGGTAGCTGGAAACACCAATAATCTCATTAATGGAGCAAATGGCATTATTTCCTCAGTCAGCAAAAGTGCAGAATTTCAGAGCAGGAAGTTTATGCAGGAACTGTATAAATAATGAGTTCAGTCACAGTTTGGGCACTGTGTACAGTTCTGCTCACCCCATCACATGGGAGGATGGAATTGGACTGGAGACGGTACAGAGGAGACTATTCACCCTGTGACAGTCGAAGTGCAGTTATGGGGGAAGATTTGAATGGAGGATGCTGAGAGGAGATTTGATTGGGGTGCACATATTTTCAGGAGCCTGGATAGAAAGGGAGAGAATACCTTGTTCCTGTTGGAGAGCTCAGTTACCAGTGGCGAATATCTAATGCAATTGGTTGAAATATTAGAGAAGTGATGTGGAAAGTTGATATTTCACACAGTTTATGTTCGGGATCTGAGAGTGGCACGTAAGTGGCATAGGGGCAGCAACTCGCAAAGCATTTTAAAAAGGTGTTGGGATCTGTACATGAAGTCCAACGCTGTCCGGGGAGATAGAATTAGGGCTTTAAAAACAACATTACATCTTGTCCAATGCGGACAGTGGACTGCGTAATCTCCTCTTTACTGTGCTATTTTCTGAAGTTTTCAAAAGCTACCAATGTCTGATAGAATCAATATGATGGGATGAGGGGTGAGGGCAGGGAGGAGCAGTGTATAAATTGATTAGCATCACAATAATACTGATCCCATTCTTTATACACAATGCTAATTCACTGTGTTGGCCTATTTATCCTTTCTGTAGAAATGGAGAAAACCTGTGATTATCCAGGTCTGTCGTGGTCACACTGCAGCCCCATCTCCATAATCCCAGCTTCATCTGACCTGGTCCATACTGTTTCCATACCATTTCACTGGCCTTGTTTAAAAGTTCCCAGCCTTCGTTCTTGCCCCATTGAAGGTTGCTCGCAATCAACTCATGTTTCTCACTCTCAATTATTGCATATTATTCTCTACTATTCTGAACTTTACAACAAAATGATCACTGCGCCTCAAAACGTTCGCCTGCTGACACTGGATCCATTGGCCCCACCTCTTTCACAAGGACCAGGTCCAACAGTACATGCTGTCTTGGACTGGGCACATCTTCCTGTAGTGAGCTCTCCTCCATGTAATCCAGGATCACTGGCCCGTTATAACCCTGCGCCACCAGTAACAAAGTCAATATCTGGATAAATTAAGTTTCTCAGTAAAACTAATCTGGAATATTGTCATCACTCTCAAATGCGCCTGCATATTTATTCTCTCCATCAGTCCCTTGGTTGCTGGCCGACAGGTTGTACCTCACGGTTTAACTGTATAATTTTGTGCTGTAGCTCCAGCCAAATTATTACGCCCTTGGAGGGGTCCTCTTTCTCTTGGACGCCTTAACTACCGCTAATCTAAACTAATACTTCTACCTTCATCCTTTCCCTTTCCTTCTATTATTTTGGAATCCTTTATACCCAGCAATATTAACACCCAGTCCTGCCATTTCTTGAGCTAGCTCTCAATCCATCAGCTTTCTACACACCAATTTGCATCTGGAACTCACCACACTCCGAGTATTAATGTACATGCAGAGTACCTCAGATTAAGGCTTTCTTTCTTACTCCATCTTCCACTGTTAAACATGCTGTTGTAAATTAGTACCAACTGCATCTCCCATTATTTTGAGAAACCTGGTAGTCTCCTCTACTATTCCTTTTTAGATACAAAGCACAGGCCAAGTTATTTTCAATCCCTCCCAAACACCCCGCAAGAAATTCAGTCCCTGCTCTGTCACGTTAGCCCATCCAGCTTGTACAGTTGTTGTCTTCCCCAGAAACAGTCCCGATGTCCCAGTAATCTGAAGCCCTTCCTGCTGCACCATCGTTCCAGTCACACTCTCAAATACCTAAAACTCTTTTCTCACTTGTACACGACACAGGGAGTAAACTCTGAGGTCCTGCTTGCTCACCAACAACCAGCTCCCTAAATTCTGATTCCCAGACCATTTCACCCTTCCTTCCAGGTCATTCCTACCAACATGGACATGATCTTTGACTGTTCACTGTCCCACAGACGAATGTCCTGCAGACACCGTGACATTCTTAACCCCACTATCCTGGAAGAACAGAAACACTGACAACTTCTTCACTTTCCTGTCTCCTCTGTGACTATTGCCCCTCCTTCCTTCTCCCTCCCCTCCTGTAATGTCAGGCTGCTTGTGGAGCCACAGACATGGCTGTGACTGCCCTCCCCTGAGCAGCCCGTGCCTTCATCAGCTTCCCACCTGGGAAACTGAATTGGGAGGGAGACATCAGGCTATTCCTGTTTCTCTGACTGTTTCTCTTCGATTGGGTAGTCCTCCATTCCCTTCCTTATTCCAGGCTGTCATGTCTGCAGGGTGGTCCTCCCTCTGTATCTGCTATCCACCTAACTTTCAGAATCACAGATGTCCCATAGAGTCTCCAGTTGCTGTCTGAGCTCCAAGACCCTGCCTTCATCTAGAACAGCAGAGGGCCTGCGAATTCTCAATGTCACAGAACACATTTTCCATTTGACAAACATGTGCTACCATGTCCTAAACTGCAAGTTACCCCGTCTTACTTAATTATTCACTGAGTGTACCATTAACATCAGGGAAATAACTTTAGGGGTAAGTCCATTATCTAACTGTGGCTTACTGAGATTACTTTATCATATTGGCTCAGATATTCACTTATTACTCTTATTTCTGAGATCAATCCTGCATTCAAATGTTGAAAAAATAAATTTGCCGACATGTAGCAATTTACACACAGTCGCTAATAACACTTTAGTATCCGCCAATAAACTTACAGCTTTTTCTGTGATGGAGCTTGCATTTCTTTCAAACCCAGTGCAGACACGTCCCAGCCACAGAAAGTTATCTCTATGACTCCCTGGTATATGTAATCCTCCAGCTGCCACTCCACTCTGCTCTCTCACAGGGTCACCGTCTCTGTGACTCCCACGGAAGTGTAATCCTCCAGCACCCAATTCACTCTGCTCCCTCACATGGTCACTCCGTCTGATATTCGATGCTGACTTAGAGCCTCCTGCTCTGCTGTTTCTCCAACTCCAAGTCCTAGTCGGCCTCGATCCTCGCTGCTGATTTATATTCTCCCACTCTGTGCTGCTCACTCTCACGTTCTCTCGATTTATCATTCCCAGGTAATGGGATTAGATTAGATTACTTACAGTGTGGAAACAGGCCCTTCGGCCCAACATGTCCACACCGATCCGCCGAAGCGCAACCCACCCATACCCCTACATATACCCCTTACCTAACACTTCGGGCAATTTAGCATGGCCAATTCACCTGACCTGCACATCTTTGGACTGTGGGAGGAAACCGGAGCACCCGGAGGAAACCCACGCAGACACGGGGAGAACGTGCAAACTCCACACAGTCAGTCGCCTGAGGCAGGAATTGAACCCAGGCCCCTGGCGCTGTGAGGCAGCAGTGCTAACCACTGTGCCACCGTGCCACCCTGGCGTAATGGTAGGCCTCAAGCCTCAGCTGAGATTTATAACATACAATTCCACACTGCTCTCTTACAGGATCGCTGCTTCGCCTGGAAGACAGCAGAAAAGAGAAGGATTAGACAGAACAGAGGGTGTTACAGTGAGTGAGCGAACTGTATGGGATAGAACAGTTTACCTGAGGAGCTAGGCAGACTTGTAGTGCCTAAAGCAGGTTACTGGAAGATACAGCGAGAGTTGCAGGCACTGAAGAAGGCAAAGGAAATAGAGAGATGGTGGCTTGTTCATGATGGAGCTTTTGTAGATTCTAAATGGTTTGTTTTTGAGCTGCTGATAGAGATATGTAGACTTCAACAAATGCAAACTGAGAGCCAGCAAGTGTTGTGTGGTACTGGAGACTCTTGGATGTTACAGAGCTATTAGATTTTAGGTGATCAGAAGTTTAAAGAAGAATAAAGAAATTTTGGAGATTCAGGCACAGATGGGAATGGAGGAGGTGAGATATTCTGAGGAACTGTAAGAGTTATATGTCGGGGAGGATGTCAGATATAAAAGGGAGAGCTGCATTGTTTGTCTGCAGTTACAGATCATGAGGAGTGTTGTAGCGCCTGCTGGAGTGGTCACAGGCAACAACAATTCAAACGGCTGATACAGGGGCTCAGAAAGACCGCTCACCACCACCTTCTCAGGGACAACTCAAAATCAACAATAAATGCTGGCCCAGCCAACAAAGCTAATGTTCATGAATGAATGAAGGAATATAAGATGTACAGGCAGCTCTGAGGTCACTCAGGAAGGCTTTTTCAGCTGCCCTTCCCAAACCCGGCACCACTATACCCTGGGAGGACAGGTGCTCCAGGAGCATGGAAACACAAGCATTTCCAAAGTGCCCTCCAAGCCACGCTCCATCCTCCCAGCACGGTGTCTGTCCCCACACCCAAAGGACTGAAGTGGGTTACGTAGGCAGTTCACCACTACCTTCTCCAGGCACGTACAGATGGGAAGGTAATGGTAAAACTCTGTCTTTTTACAGCCAGACAGAAAAATAAATCCAGCAGTGTGTATGAAATGAAATTTCCGTTTCAGAACAACGTGCTGAGCATGGATAGAGAATTTGTCTGATTAGCACAAGGCAGAGATTGTGAAGAACGGGGTAATTTTTACGATGGGAACTGGTGATGAGTGGAGCTCCGCAGGGGTCAGTGTTGGGACCATATTGTCCATGTTATACATTAAGAGTCTTAACAAAGGATGTGAATTGGTATGAGAAATAAGTTTCCAAGAAAGATCCCAGGGATGAAATTCCTGCCATATAAGGAGTAGATGAAGTCTCTGGATCTGCACTTGATGAAATTTTAGAGGCGGCGGTGGCAGAATCTCATTCAAACTTACAGAATACTGAGGGGCCTGGATGGAGTGAACGTGGGTAGGATGTTTCCACTAGTATTAGAGACTAGGGGCCAAGGGCACAGGTTCAGAGTGAAGGGATGACCCTTCAGAATGGAGAAGTGGAGGAATTTATTCAGCCAGAGGGTGATGGACCTGTGGAACTCACTGTCTCAGGGGGCTGTAGATACTAAGTGATTCAGTGTATGTAACTCAGAGATTAGCAGGTTATGTATGAATCAGGAGATCAAGGGTTGCAGGGAGTGAGAAAATGGGGTTGAGAAACAATTCATCCATAACTGAATAGTGGAATAGGACCGAATGGTCTAATTCTACCCCTATACATGGTGGTCTTATGGACTTCGCTTATTCCATAGGTTTCTAAGTGTGCAGTTAGCATTTCTGTCATATTGTTTACCATAAATTCCAGCGATTTCATGATTATTGCTGTCACGTCTTGCTTTCAGATCAACTGCAGAAAGTTACGCTACAGAGTAACGTGGGAATCCTTGTGTATAAATCTCAGAAAGGTGGCATACAGGGGCAGGAAGACATAGAGAATGTAAATGGAATGGTGGCATTTATTTCAAAGGGAATGGAGAATAAAAATAGGGAAGGCTTGTAATAAATATAGAGGACTCCAATCAGCCCACACTGAGAATACTATAAACAGGTTTGGTCCGCTTTCTAGAGGGAAAATGTTCTTGCATTGGAGGCAGCCCAGAGAAGTTTCACCAGGCTGATCTTCAAAATGGAGGGATATTGATGAGAAGAGGTGGAGAAGGTTCAACTTGCAGTCGTTAAAATTTAGAAAATGAGGCAAATTTATTGATACACTAAAGATTCTTTTGTTCTTACAGATTTGGTACTGAGACATTGTTTCCCTGAGCAAGGATCTGTAACCGGAGATGAAAGGGAATACAGATACCAGAGAAACTAACAGAGAAAAGCTGGGTTCTAGAGACTGGAAGATGTTATAGAGTTCGGGTGGTTTGAGATCACTGATGGTGGTTAGAGATTAGATAGGTTGTCGGGCTGAAAGATGCCAAGGAGAGTTACAGGGTTATCAGTTCTGAAGGAGTTACAGAGATCGGGAGGAATATAGAGACTAGAGATTACACAGTAGTAGTTGGAGCTACAGACGTTTTAAGAGAAAGGGAGGGTTATAGACACCGAAGATTATACAGATGGGGTGGTATTTGGAGCTACATACGTTTATAGAAAAAAAGGAGGATTGGACAGACTGGAGATTAGACAGATTGAGTGGTATTTGGAGCTACAGGAGTTTATAGAGAAAGGGAGGATTGAACGGACTGGAGATTACACAGATCGGGGTAGTAGTTGGAGCTACATGAGTTTATAGAGACCGGGAGGATTGTTGGTGCACGAATTAAAGTGACATAGACAATAGTTGGAGCTGCAGGAGTGAGTGAGATAGGGAGGATTGAGGGTTTGGATCAGTTCACACACCCAGGGAGAAGTGTAGGGATTGGAGGAGCCAGAGATAATGAAGGTTATAGGGCTGAAGGAGTTCAGAGAGTAAGTGAGGACTGTGAAGGCAGGATTGCAGCATTCGCATCAGTTATACAGAGATGTGGAGTGCTGTTCTGGAGGAGGTTACAGAAATCAACAGGGTTGCCGTAACTGGAAGATATTACAAAGACAGTGAGCTGTAGTATTTGAGCAGGTTATAGCAACAGGATGCGTTGAGGCGTTGGAGGCTGCTACAAGTGTTAAAAATGCAGCAGGGGATCAAAAACCTTACATCGATCAGGGGGATTGGAAAGTCTAGAGATAAAGAATGAGAATTGCAGTAACTGAAGAATATCACAGAGATGGGAAGTTACATATGAGTTAGATGAGTTATAACATGAGATTAACTGTATTCAATGGAATCAGTCAAGATACAGGGAGATCTGAAGGGATTACAGGTGATCAAAAGGACAGTTAGGCTTCTCAGTGTAGGATTGGATCAGTTTGCGCAGACAGGGAGTATTTTATGGAATGGTGTCATTTACAGAGATTAAGAGAGTTGTATAGAATTAAGGAATAAACAGAGATATGGAAGGCTGTGTTAATGAAGGCATTTGCTGCTGTCGGATGCTGAGGTTCTGGAAATTATCGGGACCGGAAAGCTGGACAATCTGTCAGAGCTTACAGAGACAGGAACAGCAATAGAGCCTGGAGACACGAACACAGGTAGGGAGTATTGCCGACACTGGAGGATGTTTCTGCTTTAGGGATGGTTGTAGGGGAGTGTAACGTTTACAGAGATAAGGGTGTACGAGCTGGAGAAGGTTATGGAGATGATACGATTGGTGGGGAGATTGCAGGAGTTTACATTGACAGGGCTGGTGTTAGAGACGGGATGATGTTACACAGAGAGTAACTCTTGTAGAAACTGATGGGGAGAGTCAGAAGCATTGGAGTTGGTTCCACGGATCGGGGGTGTTGCAGGGACGTGAGAGGATTACGCAGATCAGGAGGATTGTCGGATGTCCACATTTTCAGATTGTTTCAGGACTGGAAGAGATTACACAGTTAAGGGGGGATGTTGGAGCCGTGGGAATTCACAGAGAGTTGGAGGTTTGAAGGGTTTGGGGCTGTTTATGGATAGAGGGATATATTTAGGGACAATAATATGGAACGCAGAGGGAGAGTTTAGATTAGATTCCCTACAGCATGGGAACAGGTGCTTCGGCCCAAAAAGTCCACACCAACTTTCCAAAGAGTAACTCCCTCCTCTCCGACAGTGCACCTAACACTATGGGCAATTTAGAATGACCAATTCACCTGACCTGTGGGAGGAAACCCACGCAGAAACAGGGCGAAAGTGCAAACTCCACACAGACGGTCACCCAACGCTGGGATCAAACCTGGGTTCCTGGTACTGTGAAGTAACGTTGCTCACCACTGAGCCACTGTGCTGCCACAAATTGCAGAATTAAGCAAAGAAGAATGTTTGAGCTGCTGGGAGGGCTGTAGGGAATGGAGGAGCAAAACGAAATGTGAGTGCTGTTGTCGTTTGAAAAGGGTCTGGAGGTGTTTATACAGATAAGGAGCTCGGTAGGGATGGGAGAAATTTACTGAGGTCGTGTGATGCTATAGGCCAGGAAGCAGGAATTTTATAGGGACTTCAGAAGGTTACAGTGATATCATGCTGTCCTGTGGCTTGAGGAACGTAGACAGGTGGGTATTTTGGTCCAAGCTGGGTGATTTTACAGAGACGAGGGCGCTGTAAGTATTGTGCATGATTGCAAAAATAGGAATTATTGTACTGAGTGCAGGATGAGATTATTGAGTTTGGGCATGTTATCGACATTGCAGCATTTCACACATTGGTACAGTTGTCAGCATTGGAATCGGTTTCAAATATACAGCAGGATAATGGGAGAGGTGGAGGTTATAGAAACGGGAAATATTCTGGGAATTACAAGCATTCACTGGCACAAATCAGTGAGACCGAAAGGCATGTTTCCTTGCAGTATTACTCTATCACACGACAAGGAACAGTGTGAGAGGGGCAATATAGAACAGAAAGATCCCAGCTTTCAATGCAATCTCCTTGAGGGAGGCCTGTTTTCCCCTCTGTTGCACTGATTCTCAGTAAGACAGCACAGGCCTGGACTGATAACTGTCAACTTCCTATACTGACACAGGAAAGTTCAGTACAGCAGAGATGAAAGTAAACAAGAGAGTGGGGTTTTAGCCTGGGAACAATCATGTTCTGTATTCGTGCTTCAAAACTGTATCTATGTCAAATCTTCTGGACCAAAGTTCGATGCCTTAAATACACTCTGCTCTGTTCACTGTGAGTGATCTTACCCATCTGCAGGATTTACTGAAGGCTTCAGATCTCACTCTCCATCTCTCTGGCTGACTAACTTGTCTTCAATGTGGTGATGGATGAAACAAGAATTGGGAATTCTGTTGGGTCAGGATCATCCTGAGTACCTACAAAAGACAGAGAAATAGGCAGAATGAGAAATTAGACTGATGCAACAAGGGTTATACATGGAGAATGGTACTGAGTCCCACAGAGGTCTGGAAAATCCCAGTCTCAATCCCTAACCTGTGATGCTGCGTCTCCCTGGAGTGGAGAATTCTGCTTATTCAGGATCTGGTGTAGCTGCAAAAGGTGCAGTCACCAGCATCAATTAAACCCTCACAATGACAGATAGCACATGGAGTGAGACTGTGTGATAGTGCAGGAACGTATCAGGATCAAACCACGGTCAGGAAGAATGTGCACTGTGATCAGTACTCAGGGATGAGGGAGCAATCAATGGGCCAGGCAATGGCCTTGTGGTACTCTCACTAGACTGTTCATCCAGAACTTAATGCCGATGTCAGGGATACCCATATAACTGCTTAATATCCTCTCAGTCAGGAAATCTTTTATAGGCTGCCAGTCTGGCCTACATATGAATCCAGACCAAGAGCAATATGATTGACGCTCAAATGCCCTCTGTAGTGATCTGGCAAGCCAGTCAGCTCTAAGGATGGTCAGGGTGGGCCTGAGATGCTGGCCAGACAAGAGACAGCAATATCTCATGACTGAATTAAAATCAACACTGCTGGGAGCAGTGTCCTGGTGGCCAATCATGTTGGTAGGTTTATGGACAGGTCTTTAAACTGACAGAGAGGATGCAGGGACAGGGTTCAGGTGAAAAGAGCTTTCCAAATCCAAAGAGAAAATGAGAAGCTTCGGAACAGCATGGGAATGTGGCTGAAGACAAGCAGAAAAGAACAGGAAGGGACAGAGTTTAACTAAAACTGTACATCAATGAATCGGTTTGTAACAGGACATTGTGGGAAAGAGAAAATTATAATTGTTTTTGGAATGGACAAATAATCTACAAAAAGTAATTGACATGTGACACAGAGAAAAATAAGATTTAGTCACCAGACAGACGTGATTACATGGTGAAAAAAAAGTGGAACATAAATAATCAACAGTAAAAAAACTTACAGATCTCAGGCAGAATGGAAAACCAAGATGGGAACCCTGACATTAATGGATAACAAAGGCATTACAGAGAAAGCATTTGCCCTCAGATTATGCAACTGAATCAGCCTGAATACAAATTCTGTGTGCCATGTGCCAAAAACACAAGCAGGAGAACAGTTTTTTTTATGCTGCCTTGCAGTATTTAATTGCTCATCCCTGCCTTACTCAGGACTTCAATAGAAATTGTACCAAAGATGGTGAGATAAGTTTTGGAGACTTCAATCTTTGTATAATTTGGAACCGACACATTGGCAAGCGTCATATTCTCCGAGATCCTCCTTGAATGGTTTTGTCAGTGTTTCTTTGAATAAGATATTGTGCAAATAGCTAGGGATATAACTATCTCAGATAGACCGTTGGATGATGAAGCTGAGTGAATGAGTAATATCATACCGAGATCCTCCAAGAAATTATACCGGAATTCAAAGATATTACAATATTTTAAAGTGACCATAAAGCACAACCGAGCATCAGTAACAAAGCCAAATATATGATTTTGCGAGAGAACTGACCAAGGTAAAAAGGAGAAAAGACTGAAATGTCAGTCTGTAAATGAACAGTGGAAAACATTTACAGCCAGAGAGACTGAGAGACGTACAGCACATAAACGGACCCTTCTGTCCAACTTGTCCACGCCGACCAGATATCCTTTCCGAATCTCGTCCTATCTGCCAGCGCTTGGCCCATATCCCACTAAACCCTTTTCATTCATATACCAATCCAGATGCCCTTTGAATGCTGCAATTGTACAGGCCTCCACCAGTTCCACTGGTAGTGCATTCCATACATAAGCACACTCTTTGTGAAAAGATTGCCCCTTAGGTCCCTTTTAAATCTTTCATCTCTCACCCTAAACCTATGCCCTACAGTTCTGGTCTCCACCACCCCAGAGAAAAGACCTAGTCTATTTTTCCTATCCATGCCCATCATAATTTTATAAACCTCAAGAATGTCACCCCTGAGCCTCTGACGCTCCAGGGAAAACAGTCCCAGTCTTTTCAGTCTCTCCCAATAGATCAAATCTTCCAACCCTGGCAACATTATTGTGAAACTTTTCTAAACACTTTCAAGTTTCACAAGATCCTTCCAATAGGAAAAACACCAGAATTGCATGCAATATTCCAAAAGAGTCCTAAACAGTGTCCTGTACAGCAGCAATATGACTTCCAAACTCCTATAAACAATGCTCTGACCAATAAAGGAAAGCATACCAAACACTTTCTTCACTGTCCGCTTACCTGTGGCTCTACTCTCAAGGAGCTATGAACTCCAAAGTCTCTTTGTTCAGCAACATTCCCTAGGCCCTTCCCATTAAGTGTACAAGTTATGCTCAGATGTGCTTTCTCAAAATATAGCACCTCGCATTTATCTAAATTAAACTCCATCTGTCAGTCCTCAGCCCATTTGCACATCTGATCCAGATCCCGTTGTAATCTGTGGTAATCTTTTCCACAGTCCACTATATCTCACCTTTTGGCGTCATCTGCAAACTTGTTAAGTGTAACTCCTATGTTCATATCCAAATCATTTATATAATGACGAAAATTAGTGGCACCAGTACCGATCTTTGTGGCACACCATCGGCCTCCAGTGTAAAAAGCAACCCTCCGCCACCACCCTATGTTTTCCACTTTCGACCCAGTTCTGTATCCATACAGCTAGTCTCCCTGTATTCCATGAGATCTAACCTTGCTAACCAATCTCCCATGAGGAACCATTTCAAACACCTCACAGAAGTCCATAGAAATCACATCCAATGATCGGCCCTCATCAATCCTTTTTGTTACTTCTTCAAAAAACGCGATCAATTTCTTGAGACATGATTTCCCACACACAAAACCATACTGACTATCCCTAGTCTCTCCTTGTCTTTCGAAATACATGTAAATCCTATCTCGCAGGATTCCCTTCAACAATTTACCCACTGCTGATGTCAGGCTCACTGGTCTATAGTGCGCTAGCTTTCCCTCACCATCTTTCTTAAATGGTGGCACCAAGTTAACAAATCTCCAGTCTTCTAGCACCTCACCTGTGATGGTCGATGTTACAAATTTATCAGCAAGGGGCCCATCAATCACTTCCCTAGCTTCCCACGGATTCTAAGATACACCTGATCACATCCTGGGCATTTAAGCGCTTTTATGCATTTCAAGACATCCAGCAAATCCTCTTTAAGAAGAACGTTTTTCAAGACGTCACCATCTATTTCCCCACATTCTATATCTTCCATTTCCTTCGCCACAGTAAACACTGATGCAAAATACTCGTTTAGTATCGCCCCCATCTCCTCCAGCTGCACACAGAGGTCGCCTTTCTCATTTTTTGAGGGGCCCTATTTTCTCCCTCATTACAATCGTGTCCTTTATGTGTTTATAAAAACCCTCGGGTTTCTCCTTAACACTAATTGTCAAATCTATCTCCTGTCCCATTTTACCCTCCTGATTTCCTTCTTAAGTATACTCCTCCTGCCTTTATAGTCTGAGGATTCACTTAATTTCTCGTGTCTATACCTGACAATTTTTTCCTTCTTTTTCTTAACCAAAACCTTAGTTCTCTCGTTATCCAACATACCATACAATCATCAGCATTTCCTTCCACCCTAACATGAAAACTATATACTGTCTCTGGAAAGCCGTTATCTCATTTTGAAGGCTTCCCAATCTCCAATGATAAATGTTTCATTCTCTCAGAATGGAATCACCCTAATTCCTGCATCTCACGAAACTGTCACTTCAAAATAATAATAAAAAAAGAACATTCTAAACGAAGGCATTGATGAGGTGAGCTCGAGTCAGTCCTGTATATCTGGAGGTTACCAGATGCACGGAGAGTTCTTTCTACTAGAGCGGCACCATGTCAGTGTCAGGCACACAGACAGAATGGGCAAATGGATTCACAGCTGACCTCACATTTTCCAGCCTGGGAACCTGAGTCTGTGCACAGCCAATTCTAGAAAAAAAAATCTGCAAAATTAAGTCATTCAAGATCAGCTCATTAGTCTAATCAAAAACAAATGAGTCATTCAGACTAAAATATCCTTCAGATTCCACAAAGCAGTTTCGGTCCCATCCTGCAGGTTCTATGAATCCCCCTCCCTGTAACCGCCTTCAGGATCCTACGTTTGTACTATCCTCCAGGTTTGGCAGCTCTTCTTACCCCCGTAACATGACCCAGACTCTACAACTCTTCCTTCCTATGCAATGTTCCCCAGAAGGGCACTGGAGGATGGTAGAGGTTACAGAGTTAGGGAGGAATATCAGGATTTTGCAGTTATTAGTAATATTGAAGTGGCTAAAATTGGCTTTGGTAGTTTTGAGGATGCACGTCAATAAAGGAGGTTACAGAGTTAATGAGGCTTGTAGGGACTGGAAGACATTTCACAGTTTATGAGTTTTGTGGGAACTGGAGGAAAGTACAAAAATAAGGAGGGTTTAAGATTGAATGATTCTGCAGAAAATCTCTACTGCGTTAAAGGCAGGATTCTTCGTAGTGTGGAGAAACTAAAGAACCTTGGGGTCCACGTTCATAGATCCTTCAAAGATGCCAGCCAAGTTTATAGGGGTGTTAAGAAGGCGTGTGATATGTTAGCTTTCAAAAGCAGGGGAATCGAGTTTAAGGTCTGTGAGGTTATGATACAGCTCCATACAGCCCTGGTTAGTCCACACTTGGAATATTGTGTAATGTTCTGGTCCCCTAATGATAGGAAAGATGTGGAAGCTTTGGAGAGGGTGCAGAGATTTATCAGGATGTTTTCTGGATTGGAGGGCAGGTCTAATGAAGAAATGTTGGGGAAGCCAAGGCTTTTCTCATTGGAATGAAAAAGGATGAGAGCTGACCTGATAGAGATGTACGAGATAATGAAAGGTGTACGAGATGATGAGAGGTGTACTAGATGATGAGAGACGTATGAGATGATGAGAGGCATATTCAGAGTGGATGGCCCGAGACTTTTCCCATTGTGAAAATGGCATTAATTTAAGGTAGTTGGAGGAAGGGTTATGGGAGATGTCAGAGGTAGGTACGTTACACAGAGAGTGGTGGATATGTGGAATGCAGTATCAGCGTTGGTGGTGGAGACAGCAACATTAGGGACATTTAATTAAATTTTGAATATGCACATGGATTACAGTAAAATGCATTTCTCAAAATGGAGACCTGTGTCTTGTGGTGTTCCACGGGGATCCGTGTTAGGTCCACTGTTGTTTGTGATATACATAAATGATTTGGAGGAAGATATTGGTTGCCTGCTAGTATGCAGAAAACACTAAGATTGGTGGAGTAACAGATAGTGATGGGGACATTCAGAAAATACAGCAGTGGATAGATCGATTGGAGACATGGGCAGAGAAATGGCAGATGTGGAGTTCAATCCAGGCAAATGTGGTGTGATGCATTTCAGAATATCCAATTCAATACCAAACTAAATGAAAAAGTCCTGGGGAAAATTGATGTACAGAGAGATCTGGGTCTTCAGTTCCTTTTTTCCTTGAAGGTGGCAACGCAGATCAGTAAAGTGGTTCAGGAGGCATATGGCATGCTTCCCTTCATTGGAAGGGCTATAGAGTAAAAGAATTGGCAGGTCATGTTACAGTTGATTTGGATTTTGGTTCGGACACAGTAGAATGTTACACACAGTTCTGATCACCACATTACCAAAAGGATGTGGATGCTTTGGAGCAGATGCAGAGAAAGTTCACCCAGATGTTGTCTGGTATGGAACGGGCTAGCTATAAAGAGGGGTTGAATAGATTGGGATTAATTTTATTGGAAAGACAGAGGTTGACTGAGGACCTGTCAAATTCCTGCCATGTGTAGACAGGGTGGATAGTAAGAAGCTTTTTTCCCCAGATTGTGGAATGCAGTTACTGGAGGTCACAAGCTCAAACTGAGAAGGGAAAGGTTTAGGGCAGGTAAACGTGGAATGGTCTTTATGCAGAGGGTGTTGGGGGCCTGGAACGTGTTGCCAGTGGAGGTGGTAGTGGCGGGAATGTTAACGTCATTTAAGATGTATCTAGACAGATGCATGAATGGCCGGGGAGCAAAAGGATGCAGATCCTTAGTAAATAGGCAGCAGGTTTAGACAGAGGATCTGGATCAGCACAGGCGTGGAGGGCCAAAGGACCTGTTCCTACGCTGGAATTTTCTTTGCTCTTTTCTTCTGTGAATGGTCTGCAGGTTGGTTTGATCTTAGAGTAGGATAAAAGATCGGCACATTATCAATGGCTGAAGGGCCTGTACTGTGTTGTACTGTTCTATGTTCTAAATAGGGAGGGTCACAATGGCAGGAAGGTGTTTCAGGAGTGTGGAGAGGATGGGATCTGAATGGATTAATACAATTAGGAAGGGTTGCTCAGAGTTCCAGAGGTAACATAAACACCAATGGCCTGATCTGGAACAGCCGACCCAGACTGGGAGGATTGTGGGCACTGGAGGTGTTTCGCAGCGAATGAGGACCATAGAGCCACGGGGTATTACAGAAGGGTGGAGAGATATAGGGGTTAGGGTTCATGGAGATGGAGTGATTGAGAGGGATGGAACAGTTTACAAAGATAAGGATGTTGGTAGGATGGATTGGTTTACACCGACAGGAGTGTTTTAGGTGAATGGAGAAGTTTAGAGAAAAAGTGCGTTGTATAGAGTGGAGGACCAAACAGAGATATGGAGGGTAGTCATGGATGATGTTTATAGATACAGGAAGGTTTAGATTCTGCAGATTAGTCGGATACAGAGGGGATGGAGTCTGACAGATTTTTCAGAAGGGCACTGATTTTGGTTGGAGAGTTTCACAGATAAGGGAGCTTTAGTAACCTCCTCCAGAATGGTCAAAATGGGAAGGGTTGTCAGTGAAGGTGACGTTTACACAGGTAGAGGTTTAAGTGCTGGAGAAGGTTATGGAGATGAGTTGTGGATGGAGAGACTGGAGGAGATTACATGAATAGTGGGGTGCTGGTGATGGGAGGATGTTACACTGATAGTGAGTCTTATAGGAACTGAAAGTCACATGATTTGGAGTAGGTTCTACAGGTTGGGAGTGCTGCAGGGACCTGAGAGGCCCTTTTGGTCTCCACAGATTGATCGTCTCTTTAGGATTGTAAGAGGTTACATAGATATGGAAACATTAAAGACAATGTGTGACTTCTTCTTTTTCCTGAACAGAGTGACTACACCCCTCATCAGCCAGGGATTCCTAAACCTGCTGGCTTTTCTCTTCACCCTAACAGGGACGTACTGGATTCTTGACATCACACTTTTAAAAGCCTCCCATTTGCCAGTCATTCTTTTTCATTCAAATGAATTTTAATTTCACCCAATCGATTTTAGTCATAATTTGGGCGTGCCAGTGTTGGACTGGGGAGGGTAAAGTTAATAACCACACAATACCAGGTTATAGTCCAGCAGGTTTATTTGCAATCACTAGCTTTCGAAGCACTGCTTCTTCATCAGGAGGATGTGGAGCACAATCCTAATGCATCAAATTTATAGCACCAGGAATGCAGTGTCATGGAATGAAATATTAAGCAAGTTTAGATTAAGTTTTTCATCTTTTAGAATGATACCAGTGTTTCCAAATCTAGCGCTTTCAAATACAGAGGGACCTCGATTAACCAAATATCTATTAACCAAAATCAGATTATCCAAAGGTGATCTCGAGGTCCTGATTAAAAAAAACATTGTATCAAAGAGCTGTTTCAACCCTGATTGTGTTTTTTTTTGTTTACACTGATTAAAACCGATCTCAGTTGACTGAAATGCTGTCGAGAACAGTCCTGGACATTGAGCCCAGATGCCATCTCCAAATGACTGACCTCCCACCCTCTTTCCCTCTCCCCATTCTTCCCATGGTGTTCTATATAGAGGTGAATCCTAAACCCCACTTCCCCAGATATTCTCTCAAACATTGTCCTGTACAGGGCAGAGGTGGAACTTTTCGAAATGTTGCAGTAAAAAATTGTGTGTGGTTGTCTGAGCGTGTGTGTGCATGTGCGTGTGCGTGTGTGCTATTTGGAGACTTATCCCACAAAAGGTAGTAGATGTCTGACTGTTGGTGTCCACTCCAGCTGCTGAGAAGGGCACGGGCGGGGAAATGGATTGGACGTTGGGTGTGGTGTGTGGGGGTTGGTGTTGGACGGGTTTGGGGACGGGGTGAGGGTGATATTGAACGTGTTTTGGAAGTGGTGTCGGGCGGTTTTCGGGGCAGGGGTCACTGTTGGGTGGGTTTGGGGCTGGTGGCGGTGACGACGTTGAGGGGCTGTTGGGGGCAGTGTTGGATGGGTTTGAAGGCTAGCGGAGTGTGTTTTGGGGGTCTGGCAGGGCGTGGGGCTCGCTCATGGCTTGTTGCTGGCGAGTCACCTGAACAGGGTGCAGACTGAACTGAAAACACTGAGCCCCAGAGGAAAGGTATTGAATCGATTAACCGAATAATCAATTATCCGAACGAAATACTTCCCGCCCATCTCGTTCAGAAAATCGAGGTTCCTCTGTAAACCATCTGGACTATAGCCTGGTGCTGTGTGATTTTTACCTTCACTCAATCAACCCCTGCTCGATCCTGCTGAATGGCCCCAATATTGGCCCAGTTCCAGTTTAAGACCTAAATCTATCAACCTGTCTGATCTTTTTCCATAACTATGTTAAAACAAAGACAGTTGTGGTCACTGGACGCAATGTGTTCTCCGACTGATACTTTAGTCACTTGCCTGACCTCAGTTTTTGAGGGGAGGTCCAGTGCTGCATCCGCCTGAATAATGTAGAGCCGTCTACGTCTTGGTTGAGGAAACTTCCTTGGACACATTTGACAAATTCCACTCACTACGGTCTTTTACACTCTGGGTGACCCAGTCAATCCAGGGGAAGCTAAAATCTCCATCCTATACTACTCTATTATTTTTATAGGTACCTGCAAACTCAATGCACATTTGCTCCTCTCGTACCTGCTGGCTATTTGAGGGTCTAGAACACAATCCCAGCAGACTGACCATCCCCTTTTTGTTTCTAACTTTTAAATATATGGCCTCATTTGATGACTGCTTAAGAGTATTGTCTCTAAGCACTGCTTTTATGTCCTTCCTAATCGAAGGGACAACTCCCCCTCCTCACTTACTTGTCCTTCTGTCACGCCTGTAGCTTCTGTATCCTGCAACACTGAGCTGCCAGTCCTGCCCTTCTCTCAGCCATGTTTCTGTTATGGCTATAATATCCCAGTTCCCAGAGCCAATCCATGGTCTGAGATCGTCTGCCTTACCAGTCAGGCCTCGTGTGTTGAAATAAATGCCCTTTAAACCAGATGTCTTTTCCCTCCCTCGATGTGCCCCTGGATATCCTGAACAGGTAACTTGCTCTTGATGGCTGATATATTTCTCCTGAATTTTCGATGGTCCCTCTCTTACTCAGAATTACAACTCCCTGCCAAACTAGTTTAAATCCGCCTGGGTAACACTAGCAAATCTCCTCCCTGGGATACTGGTGCCCCTCTGCTTCAAGTGCAAACCATCCCCTTTGTACAGGTCACCTCTACCCCAGAAGAGATCACAATGACACAAGGACTGAAAACCCTGCCCGCTACACAAGCTTCTCAGCCACACATCCATCTGGCCTATTTTTCTATTTCTATCCTCACTGGCACGTGGCACTGGGAGTAATCTGGAGATCACTTATGTCAATATCCTGCTTTTTTTAACTTCTCACCAAACTCCCTGCGCTCATTTCACAGGACCTCATCTCTTTGTCTACTCCTGTCATGTGGACCAATGTGCACAATAACCTCTGGCTGTTCACCCTCCCCTTCAGAATGTTCAGTAACCGCTCAGAGACATCCTTGACCCTGGTACCCGGGAGGCAGCACACCATCCTAGGGTCACTTCTTCAACCACACAGCCTGCTCTGTTCTCCTCACAACTGAGTCTTCTACCAGTATTTCTGTCATCAGAGAGGATCTGGCAAATAGACACAGAGAGGAACTCCCTGCATTTCTGTCCATTTTAGGAAAGTGGGGTACTTTAAAGTGATGCAGTGAGAACGCATGGCAAGTGTGCTTCTTGAAGAGTGAATCGTAAAGGCAGCAAGTCCAGCGAATACTGATCAAGTAATCACGCGAGTTTGATAAAGAACATAAGTGCAATAAAATCAGGTGAAGCCCTTCACAAGTCTAGGTAGTGCAAGAGGCTTTTGGAAAATGAGGGACAAACAATAGTCAAACAATATATTTGGCAGATACGATTGTGGAAAAGCCGCAGGTATTTTATCAGCATCATGAAAGTAAGGCCTCCTAGCGAAAGAGGGAGGCCTGTGAGAAACCAAAGGGAAAATCTGTGTATGGATCCAGATGAAGTAGGTGAGCTCTTCAATGAATACTACCCAGCTGTATTCACACAGGAGAAAGACATTGTAGACGGGGATTACTGTTGAGATGCTGAGGTTCCAGAACATGTTAAAATCAATAAGGAGAAGATATCAAATATGTTTTGCAGGCAGAAAGGTAGAGAAATCCCCAGTACCCAATAAAATAAATCCGAAGCTATGGGAGGTAATGGAGGAGATTGCTGGGGCCCTGGTGGATGTATTCAATACTTTGCTGGCCACAGGTGAAGTGCCGAATGACTGGAGGATAGCTAAATTGGTTCCTTTATTCAAGAAAGGCATCAAGAAATTACAGAGCAGATAGTCTGACAGCAGTAGGAGGGAAATTGGGAACAATTCTGAGGGTCAGGTTGAATCAATAACTGGAATGGCAGGGATCGATTAGTGATAACCAGCATGGATTTAGAAGAGGAAAATAATGTCTGATGAAATCAGTTGACATTTCTTTGAAATTACGATTGAAGATATTGATGAGGGCCGTGCAGATGTTGTGGTTTACATGGAGTTCATTAAGGACTTTGACAAGGTCCCACGTGGAAGGCTGGTTCAGAAATGAAGAGCTCATGGGATCCAAGGCAAGTTGGCAAATTGGATCCAACATTGTTGGTGGGTTGGTTTTGTGATTGAAAGCCATTGCCCAGCGGGTGTACCACAGGGATCTGTGCAGGAGCCATTGCTGTTCATTATGGGCATTAATCACTCTGATGTGAAAGCAGAAGGTATCATTAGTAGGTTTGAAAAAGATGTGAAAGGTGAGAGTGTTGTCCACAGTGAGGGGGATGGCCTCAGGCTACAGTGTGAAAGTTGAGGCTTGGACAGAATTTCAAGAGTCATTTCAATCGTCAAGGCAAGCCAGACCACAGCAGGCAATGAGGGAAAACTGAACAATTATGCTGCATTTACTTTAATGTAAAAGACCTAACAGGTTATACAGATGAACACTTGGCATGCATGGGAGCATGGGACAGAGATGTCACAGGAATTACAGAAACACAGCTGAGGGAGGAGCAGGACAGGCAGCTCAATGTTCCCGGGACAGATGCTACAGGAAGGATAGAAGGGGAGGCAAAAGAGGAGGGGGGGAGTGGAGTGTTTTATTAATCAGTAAAAACATCACTGCAGCACTGAGAGAGGATATTCCTGGGGATCGCACAGTGGAGCTGTGTTAGTGGAACTGAGAAATTATACTGGATGATCAGTTTGATATGACTGTACTACAGTCAGCGGAAAATTGACCAGCAAATATGTCGGAGGTCTCACATATCTGTAAGAATGATAGGGTTGTAATGGTTGGGGATTTTAACTTTATGAACCTCGACTGGTATTGCCGGAGTGTTCACAGCTTGGATGGAAGAAAATTGTTCAGTATGTTTAAGAAATGTCTCAGTCAGTATGTAACTGGTCCGACTGGAGAAAGGGATAAAAACTGACCTCCCTTCAGGAAACAAGGGAGAGAAAGGGGCAGAAGTGTTTGTGCAGGAGCATTTTGCAAAGTCACCACAATTCTATTAGTTTGAAAATAGCGATGGAAAAGGACAGGCCTGGTCCACAAGCTAAAGATCAAAACTGGCCTTGCCCCTGTCCAGAAGGTATTAGGCAAGACTGTCCAAAAGTAAAGGGACGTCGGACAAGTGGGATTCTTTCAAAAGAGAGATAAATTAAGATTTCAGGGGCAGCATATTCCTGTTAGTGTGAAGGGTAATGCTGACAAAGTGGGAAACACTGGATGACTTGGGATATTGAGGCTCTGTTCAAGACAAAAGGGGACACATGTCATATACAGCCAGATGGATTAAGTCAATCCCTTGAAGAACATTGTGGGTGTAGTAATACTCTTAAGAGGGAAATCATGAGGGCCTAAAGGTGAACTGACAGAGCTTTGACAGATAAGGTTCTAGAAAATCCAAAGAGATTCTACAAGTATATTAACAACAGAAGATTAACTCGAGACATAATGTGACCCCTTAAAGATCAATGAAGCCATTCGTGTGTGAACTCACAGGAAATGGGTGAGATCTGAAACAAAAATTTCAAGTCAGAACTTACTGTGGAAAAAACACTAGGGAAACAGGGAAATAAACAGTGAGGTATTCAAAATAGTCCACATTGGAGAACAGGAGGTGCTGAAAGTTTTAAAATTCATTAAAATTCGGCAACTTCCTGGGAACTAATCAAGTACATCCCAGTACATCAAGTACATCCCATTGCGGTAAGTTAGGGAAGAAATTTACAAAACTATTTCTATCACTGACAGCCACGGGTGGTGATCTGGGAGCCTGGCGGTTGGCTAATGTTGTGTCAGTGTTTAGGAAAGGCTGTGAGGGAAATTCAGGGACATAAACACCCATTAGCTTGATGTCAGTGGTGCGAATGATGTTGGAAGTGATTCTGTGGGACAGGAGTTATATGCATTTGGAAAGGCAATGATTGATTAGAGATAGTCAGCACAGTGTGCGTATAGAGGAGTGTCTCTCAAACTTGATAGCGTTTGTTGAAGAGGTGACCAAGGAGATGGATGAAGGCAGAGCAGTAGACGTTGTCTATCCTGACTTCAGCAAGGCCTTAGACAGGGTTTATCGTGGTGCACTGGTTAGTAAGGTTAGATCACATGGGATCAGGGAGAGCAAGCCAAACAAACACAAAATCAGCTTGACAGTAGGAGACTGAGGGCAGTGGAAGAGGGTTGTTATGCAGACCGGGGGCCTCTGAGCAGCGGTGTGCCATAAGGATCGGTGCAGGTCCACACATGTGCATTATTGACATAAACGAGAATATATGAATTATTGTTGGTAAGTTTGTGGATAGTAAAATACGTGTTATAATGGGCAGTGAATACAGTTATCAAAGGTGATCCTAACCAACTGAGCCAGTGGGTCAAGAAATGAAAGATGGAGTTGAATTCAGGTGTTGGATTTGGTTACGATAAACCAGGGAGGACTAACACAGTTAATGACAGAGCTCTGTGCAGTGTTGTGTGACAGAGAGACAACAAGGGTTGCAGTTACACTGTTCCTTGGAAGTAGTATCACAGGTAGACAGGGCTGGAAAAGCAGCATTAGGCACACTTGCCCTCATGGGTCAGAGCATTGAGTAAATGAGTTAGTACATCATGATACGGCTGTACAAGACATTGCTGGGTCTCCAGTTGGCGTACTGCTTAGAATTCAGATCCTCCTGCTTCAGGAAATTTTCTGAAACTGCAAATGGAGCAAAGATTGACGAAGATGTTACCAATACTGAAGGGTTTGACAGAAACAGAGAGGCTGGAGAAGCTGGAAAGCAAAACAGGGTGATGACATAGCTTTGGCAGATAAGGTTAAGGAGAATTCAAAGAGATTCTACAGAATACAAGTACAAAAAAGCAACTAGACAGACAATAGGGCCCCTCAAAGATCAAGAAGGCCATCCGTGCCTGGAACCACAGGAGATGGGCGCGACCTGAAATGAATATTCCATGTCAGAACATACTGTGGACAAAGACTAGGAAACAAAGGGAAAGAAACAATGATGTTTTGAAAAGAGTTCCCATTACAGAAGAGGTGGGGTTGGAGGACTTAGAACACAAAGGTAGAGAAAGCCCGAGGTCCTGAACAAGTGTATCCCACAGCATTGTGGCAAAGTCGCAGCGGGGACTGTGGCAAAGATATTTGTATCACTGTCCTTCGTATTTCCCTTGGGCGGAGGTGGCTGAGGGGTGAACTTATAAAGGTTTTATAAACCATGAGGGGTATACGTAATGTTAATAGTAAAGGTCTCTACTTCAGGGTAGGGGAATCCATAACTAGAGGGCATATATATGAGGTGAGAGAGGAAATAGTTAAAAGCGACCAGAGGAGACATTTCCACACAGAAAATGGTGCATGTATGGAATGACCGTCTGGGAAAGGGGGTAGAGAAGATTAAATTTACAACATGGAAAAGACATTTGGGTAGATACATGAAGAGACGGTTTAATGGAATATGGACCAAACACATGAAAATGCGACTCGTTCATGAACAGTGGTCTGCATCGACCAGTTGGATGGAAGCAACCGTTTCCATGCTGCAAGCCTCTGTCTCTAATTGTTGGAGGAGAAGACTATAGAGATAAGGCATGGTGTAGACACTTAAGAAAGTTACAGAGATAGGCATAATACATTAGATTGGATTACTTACAGTGTGGAAACAGGTCCTTTGGCCCAACAAGTCCACACCGACCTGCCGAAGCTCAACTCCTTCATCTAACACTACGGGTAATTTAACTTGCCAATTCACCTAACCTGTACATTTTTGGACTGGGGGAGGAAACCGGAGCACCCGGAGGAAACCAACGCAGACACAGGGAGAATGTGCACACTCCACACAGAGTGCCTGAGGTGGGAATTGAACCTTGGTCGCTGGTGCCGTGAGGCTGCAATGCTAACTACTTTGACATCGTGCTGCCCACAAGTTTGGAATGCAGTACATTTCAAATATGGGGAGGGTCTATAGGGAAGGGAGGAGATTACTGGGACAGGAACTACAAATAGAAGTTGCAAATTATTGAAGAGACTGGTCCATGAGACATAGTATATTTACAGTTTTGGAGGGGGAACACAGGACAGAAATATCCCAGGCAGCATTCTCACCCACTCATGGGCAGCCTGCTTTCCCTCTGTTGTCCTGGTGCTCACTAAGACATCACAGGCCTGGATTGATAACTGTGACACTCCCGATACTGTCTTAGAACAACAAAATTTACAGTAGATCTGGTGATTGAGCCGGTAGTGTGTCTGTACACTGCTCCCCCTCCAGCACTGTTCGCTGATGTTTGGAGTCCTCTCGATGCTCTCTGCTCTGTGCACGGTGAGTGAGCTTACCTCAGTGCAGGATTTATTGAAGGCTCCAGATCTTCCTGTCATTTGTCTCTATGGCTGGCCAACCATCTTCAATGTGGTGATATATGGGACACGCAGCAGTTGGGAAGTCTATTGAGTCAGGAACTTCTTGAGTACCTATCGGAGACAGAGAAATGGATAGAATGGGAACTTAGACTGATGCAGTGAGGTTTACACATGGAGAATACATGTCTCTTTGAATAACACATTGTGCAACTGGCAAGGGAAGTAACTATCTCAGAGCAACTGTTGTGTCATGAAACTTAGTGAGTAATGTCAGAGGGAGAGATCCTCCGGGAAATTATGTAAAGTGCAGTTTAAAAAAATATAAAGTTTTAAAGTGAATCACAGAAAGGACAAGCTACATCTGGAAACAAAACAGTCAATTATATGAGTTTGAAAGGAGGACTGACCAAGGTAAAGAGGTGAAACAGACGGAAATATGTGGCTGTAAATGAACAGTGGAAAACATTTGAAGGAACCGTGTAAATCACTCAACACAAGGACGTTTCAATGAAACAGACAAAATCTCAGCAAGAAATTCCCACCCATCCCTCACTTAGGACAAAATGGATCATGTCAGATTATGAGGCTTGGACGATTACACAAAAGTACTTAAAATCCTGAAATGAGAGAGAGTTTAAGCAGTAAGTGTTTAACGGATTGCAAAGGGTCTACTAGCAGGGGTGAGGTCAATGGGAAGACGAATCATTGTCCGGGATTAATGAGATGAAAGGAGCATGGAGAGGTGAAGGTGCTGGAGGTGGTGAACGTGTTACAGAGAGTGGTCAGGGCCCGAACAGTGTTACAAATCCAGTACGGATTGCTGTAGCTGGAGGGGTTTGCAGAGGTAGGGAGGGACATATGTATTTTTATTTACTCATTCATGGAATGATGGTGATTGGACCACCATTCTTTGCCCCACTGCTAATTACCCAGAAGGTAGCTCAGAGTCAGCCATATTGCTGTGGGTCTGGAGTCATATGTCGACCAGACCAGGTTAGAATGTCAGATGTCCTTCCTTAAAGGAGGTAAATGAACCTGATGAGTTTTTCCGACTGATCAACAATGCTTTTATGGTGGCCTCACCAATGTCTTGTACAGCCACAACATGACTCCCCAACTCCTACTCTCAATGGTTTGCCCCATGAAAATAACCATCCCAAACACCTGCTTCACAAGCCTGTTTACCAGTGTCGCCACTCTCAAGAAACTGTGTACCTTCATCCCTGTGTCTATGACTGACAACACAACCCAGGGCCCAAACATTAACTGTGCAAGTCCCGCCCTGGTTTGTTTCACCAAAATGGAACACTTCACCTTTATCTAATTAAACTCCATATACTATTCTTCAGCCCACTATCCCAGATGTCTGTCCAACCATCTTCACTGTCCACTTAACCACTAATTTCAGTGTCACCCAAAAAACTTACTTACCAGGAAACCAATACCCCCATCCAAACCATTTATCCAAATGCAGTGGACTCACTGCACCGCTGGTCACATGCCTCCAGTCAGAAAAACAATATGTCTCCCACCACCCTTTGTCTCCTACCATCAAGCCAATTTTGCATCCAGTTACCTCGCTCCTCCTGAATGCCGTATCCTTTTACAATGATCTAGGTTTATTACGCAGTTTACCACACGGAACGTAGAACACAGAACAGTAAAGTACAAAACCCTTTGGCCATGATGCCATACCAACCTTTCATTCGTCTGTAAGATCAAATTAACCTACATACCCTTCATTTTACTGCCATCTATGTGCCTATCCAAGTGTCTAATAAATGTCCCTCATATATATGACTCTCCTACCATCGCTGGCAGTGCATTCAAACCTCTTTGCAAAGAACCTATCTGAAATTCCTCCTTACCCATCCACCAATAACCTTAAAATTATTTATGCCCACTGACAATAGCCATTTATGCCATGATATAAAGAAGTCTCTCACTATTCACTCTATTTATGTCTCACATCATCTTGTTCACATCTACCAAGACGCCCCTTACCTTTCTTCACTTCAATGACAAAAATTATACCTCCCTGAAACTTTCTTCATAAGAAATGCGCTCCAGCACAGGAAGCGTTCTGGAAAATCTCCAAGTTATCCTTCCTAAAGCTTTCACTGCCTTCCTGTAATGAGGGGATCTGAACACAATATTCCAAGTGGGGTCTAACCATGGCTCTATCAATCTGCAGCATAACCTCACGTCTTGAAAACACAATCCTCCAGCAATTGAAAGGCAACACAACATATTCCTTCTTAACAACTCAATCAGCTTGGGTTGCAACTTTGAAGGATCGATGGATGTGGAACCCAAGATCTCTCTGTTCCACAACACTACCAAGTATTCTGCCTTTAACCCTGTATTCTGCATTCAAGTTCGACTTTCCAAAATGAATCATTTAAAACTTTACCTGATTAAACTCCATCTTCCACTTCACAGCCCTGCTCCACATCCTGACAATATCCTGCTGCAACCTACAACAGACCTCCACACCATTCGTCACTCCACCAACCTCCATGTTACTGGCAAAATTACCAACCTATTCTTCCACAACCACATCCAAAAAGTTGTTTAAAAAAATCACAAAGAGCAGAGTTCCTGCAACCGATTCCTGCAGAACACCACTGGTTACCAAGCTCCATGCTGAATGCTTCCAATCCATCATCACCCTCTGTCTATGAGCCAGGAATTCCATATCCAGACCGACAGGTTTCCTGTATTCAATGCCTCTGTATTTTCTGAATGAGCCATAAAGTTGTTTTGTCACGGTCTCGAAGGATTCAATAAGATTTGTGAGACATGACCTGTCCCTTATAAAGCCATGCTGACAATCTCTAATCAAACTATGATTTTCTACGGAGTCATAAATCCGCGCTCTCAGAGTCCTCTCCAATAATTTGCATACCACAGACATAAGAAGGTGAGGTCTGTAATTCCCAGGATTATCCCTATTCCCTTTCTTGATCAAGGGAGTAACATTTGCCGCCCTCCAATCATCTGCTACGAATCCGGTGGACAGTGTGAGTGAAAAGTACGGTGCTGGAAAAGCACAGCATGTTAGGCAGCATCCAAGGAGCAGGAAAATTGACGTTTCGGGCATAAGCCCTTCTTCAAGTCCTTTCTCCTAGTGTGGGTGCAAAGGTCATCGCCCAAGGCGCAGCAATCTTTTCCCTCGCTTCCTGTAGTAACCTTGGGCATATCTCATCTGGTCCAATAGACTTATTTATCTTTATGTTTTACACAATTTTCAGCGCATCCTCTTTCTTAACATCAACCTGTTCACATATATCAGTCCTTTTCACATGAATACTGAAGCATTGTATTCATGAAGGAATTCCGCTACCTCCTGTGACTCAAGGCACATGTTCCCTCCACTATCCCTGATCGGCCCTACCCTCACGCTCACCATGCTCTTGTTCCTCACATAAGTGGAGAATGCTTTCCAGTTTTCCCAAATCCTTAAAAACAAAGCTTTTTCATGTCCCATCTAGCTACCTTAAGTCCATTCTTCAGTTCCTGCCTGGCTACCTTCAGCGAGTCTCCGGAGAGTGGAAACAGGCCATTTGGCCCAACAACTCCTTACGTACCCTCTGAAGAACATCCTGCCCAAAACCATTCCCCCACCCTATTACTCTCCATTTACCCTAACTAACGTGTCAATCCTGCACACCCCTGAACACTATGAGTAATTTACCATGGATGATTCACCTAATCTGCACATCTTTGGAAACTGGAGCACCTGGAGGAACCCCATGCAGACATGGGGAGAACGTGTGAACTCCACAAGACAGTCGCCAGGACTGGAATTAAAAGCTGGTCCCTATTGCTATAAGGCAGCCATGCTAATCAATGAGCCATCGTGCCACCCCCATATAACCCTATAGAGGTCTAACGATCTTGCGTCATCAACCTTATGTAAGCGTCGTTATTCCTCTTGACTAGATGTTCTACATCTCATGGAACCTTGTAAAATCCTTTGCTGAAGTCCATGCACATAATATTGTCTGTTCTGCCTTCATCAATGTCTTGGTCACCCCATTGAAGACTCAATCCGGTTTGTGAAACACGGTTTTCCACTCACGAAGCCACGCTGACTATCTCTAATCATCCCTGCCTTTCCAAACATACGTAGCTTCTTTCTCTCAGAATCTCCTCCAACAACTTAATCATCACTGGGCTCACGGGGCTGTAATTTCCTGGCTTTTCCCTGCAACCCTTAAGTGATGGAACAGCATGAGCCACCCTCCAGTCTTCCGACACCTCACTGTGTCTGTTGAGAAGATAAATATCTCTGTTAGGGTTACTGCAATCTCTTCCCTAGCTTCCCATATTATTATCGGATCGACCTAATGAGCTACTGAGAATTAGTCTACGTTTGTTTTAATATTCCAGCACTTTTTCTTGTCTTTTGAGGATTATTTCCAAGACATCGCAATTTATTTCCCAAAGTTCCCGAGCTTCCATGTCTTTCTCCAGAGTAAATACTGACAAGATTTTTTTTCTTTAAGATCTCACCCATCTCCTCTGGTTCCACACATGGGTGACCTTATTGATCTTTAAGGGGCCCTACTCTCTACCAAGTTATTCTTTAGCCCTTGTTGAAACTTGCACAAAGGCTTCTGAAAATTCAAATAAACATTTTCCTCCATACCAACAACCCCGCCCCGCCACCCCCCACCCCGCCAACACACATACAGACACACCTTTATCTATTCTGCCAATGATATTCACACCAACAAATAAAATCCAACAGGCTAAAAAATAAATTCTCTTTTATAAAATGGTTTTTTAATGGTCCAGTTTTTTTTTAAATTGATATGTCGTTTCTCACTCTTTTCAGCATGCTCCTGACTTACTGTCAGGCTAACAGTATTTGTTTTTAGACTAGAAACATAAAGGGTTGCGGGAGTTCTTGTTTATCAACCTGAAACAAAGTAGATTACAGGGTCATCAAGTAACACCGAAGGCAAATCAAATGCTGCCATTTATTACAAAGGGAATGAAGTCTAAATATAGGGAGGTCTTACTAAAACGATGGAAGGTACAAGTCAGACTACACCGAGAATATTATGAACAGTGTGAGTGCCCGAGGGAAAGATATTCTTGTATGAGAGGAAGGCCAGAGAAAGTTCACTTGGCAGATGTTGCGAATGGAGGGATTTTATAATAAGAAGAGGCGGAGTAGATTGAGAAGGAACGCAATGAAGTTGAGAAAAATGAGAGGTAAACTGAATGAAACATGCAAGATTCTGAAGTGCTTTGATCGATTAAATACAGGGAAGTTAGAAAATAGAACAGTGCAACACAGCAATAGGCCTCCGTCCAACCTTGATATCATTCTCAACTCATCCCATCTGTACGTGCATGGTCCATATCCCTCTAATCTCTGCCCGTTCATGTTTCCGTCTAAATGCCACTTCAAACATTTACTCACATTTCTGTGTTTATGACATCGCTTGACAACCTCCACTGTCTGTAAAAAAAACTTGCCTCACACACTTCATTCAAATTTTCTCTTGCTTGCCTTAAATCTCTGCGCTCTAGTATTTGAAACTTACACATTGGAAACGGGATTCTGACTATCCACACTATCCATCCCTGTCCTAACGTTATATTCCTGTACCTGGTCTCCTGTTAGCCTCTGATAGTCTCACAAAGCAATCCAACTTTGGTTAATTTCCTCTTACACCTAACACACCCTTAAAGACATAATGAAGGTAACGTGCTGATAAACCATTTTTGTATTCTCGCCAAAACCTCCACATTTTTTCTACTTTGTGGAGATGAGAACTACACACAGTAATCCAAATGAGGCCAAACAGAAGTTTTATACAATTACAACATCAGATGCAAAGTACTGTACCCAACGTTGTGACCGGTGAAGGCCAGTGTCTCCTTTGCTTTTCTTCCCAAATGAAACACTTCTATTGCCGTTTTCAGGGAGTTACTGACTTGCATCAAGATCCTTCCGTATATCAATGTCCCTCAGTCTTCTTGAATTTGACATCATCTCACACTTGTCCAGATTAAACTCAATTTGCCATTTCTCTGCACATCTTTCCAACTTATCAGTAACCTCCTGCAACCTTGGACATCCTTGCTCATTAAAACCAATTCAACCAATGTTCATATCATCTGCAATAATTACCTTTGTTTTAGTTGTGTGAGAATCTGTAACCAGTGGGCAGAAAATCCCAGCAAGGGCTCACCCATTTAAGATAGAGATGAGGTGGAATGCCTTCACTCAGGGAGTAGCGACTCTGTGGGAATTCCTGACTGCAGGGCGCTGTCAAGGCTGGGTCATTAAGAATAGTGATGGTAGAGATGGTCAGATTTTAATGAATCAGGGAATCAATGGTTTTGTGGAAAAGGCAGGAAAGTAGAGTTAAAGATCATCAAGTTAGCCATGACCTGATTGAAGGGCACAGCCTACTCAATGGGCCAAATAGCCTAATTCTGCCGAAGCATCTCAACTCAGTATCTACATTATTACATTATGGGTCTCGGCTGACAAATCTCCTTCTTAATGGGATTATTAGGTATTTATTATTACATAACATTTGATCTTCAACAGACAATTTTGTTGATGGCTCCTTGATATCATAGTATGGAAAACCATCTCATATACAATCCAGGATTCTATCCATTACAGTCCTGATACTCATTAGTAATCCAGTCGAAATGGAGACCACTGTCACACGCAGTTACTGTCCTGCCCTTGCTACAAGTACATTCAGTGACCTGACTGTAACCATATTTACATTACCCTCACTGCTTCGTGCTGACAAAAAGATTGCTGCTAACGGTTGCTGCTGCTTGCTTATTATCAGCTCCATCCAAATCGACTCAAATTTTGATCTTCAGATCCACATGGCTGTCTCGTTAATGCATTAACCTCATCCTTTCTTCACAACTTGGTGGCTTTTTGCCTGTCCTGCCTTGATCCCAACAATCTGTCAATTTTCCCTTCCAAGCGATGGTCATTCTGCAGCTACATCTCCGGAATGACAATTCCATCATATTTGTTCACTGTCCTTCCATCTGCCTAAGGCTACATAGATAGCAAGGCAATGGAGATTGTCGGGTTACTGGGTTGGAGACGTTTACACAAATGGGGAGGATTGCACAAACTGAAAGAGGTTCCTGTGGACATGAGGGTTGGGGGTGGGGGGGGGGGAGGTTTAAATAGATTCAGATCGAAGAATTGGAGAAGGATAAGGAGGTTACAGGTGGATGTAGGGATTGGATGAGCTGACATTGAAAGTGAGTCTTATGGGAACTGGAGAGTCACAAAAATTTGGGTTGGTGCTAAGTTCGGGAAAACGGCAGAGACTTCAAGGGATTATCCAACAAGCGAAGAGCTCCATAGATTGGGGTGTTGTCAGGACTGGAAGTGGTTACACAGAAAGGGAGGGTTTTAAGGGCTGTAGACGTTTATGGAGATAGTGGCGGGGCTGAAGCAGTTAGCAGAGACATGAACACTTTTGGGACAGTACTAAGATACACAGGCTTTAGTTAGTGCAAGAATGGGAAGTTTAATGGGACTGGAGGAGCGAAGAAAGGTACAGACAGTAGTGGTGGCTGCAGATGTTAACAGATTATAGAGAGACTTACAGATTAGAGAGAATACGGGCTTCAGATTCTGACAGCCATTGTACGAAGTGGGGTACCCTTGGAAAATGGTGAGTTTGCAGTTATAGAACGTGCTGAAGGGACTGGAAGTGGCAAAAGATGTAGGGAAGGTTGTGGAAGCAGTTGTTTAGACATAAGGAGCACTGCAGAGACTTCAGGGGATCATACAGACAGGGGTATTTCTAACCGAAGGGATAATCTGTACATGGAGCCAGAGGAAGTAGGTGAGGCCTTCAATTAATAGTTCCCATCTATATGGTGACAGGAGAAAGACATTGTAGCCGCGGATTTCTGCTGAGATAGTGAGGTTCCAGAATATGTTAAGATCAATAAGTAGGAGGTATTAAATGTTTTCACAGGCATAACGGGGGAGAAATCCCCAGTGCCCAATGAAATGTATCCCAGGCTGCTATGGGAGGTAAACAATGAGATTTCTGGGGCCCTGGCGCACATATTTAATAGTTTGCTGGCCACAGGTGAGATGTCGAATGACTGGAGGATGACTAATGTGGTTTCTTTGTTCAGGAAGGGCAGCAGGGGTAGACCAGGTAATTACAGAGCAGATAGTCTGACAACACGGGGAAGGAAATTATTCAAAACAGTTCTGAGGGACAATTACGGATAGTCAGAACGGATTTGGTAAAGGAAGATCCTGTCTGATGAATTCAGCTGCGTTTTCTTTGAAATCACGATTAAAAAATATTGATGAGGGCAGTGCAGAGGATGTGGGTTCCTTGGAGTTCACTACGGCCTTTGACAAGGTCCCACATGGAAGGCTGGCCCAACAGACCAATGGGATCTAAGGCAATTTTGGCATATTGGATCCACAATTGGTGGAGGGTTAGTTTTGTGTTTCAAATTCTTTATTCAGTGGGTGTACCACAGGGATCTGAGCAGGAACCATTGCTGTTTGTATGTACATTAATACCTTGGATGTGAAAGCTGAAGGTGTCATTATTAGGTTTGCAGATGACACGAAAGGTGAGAGGGTTGTCCACAGTGAGGGGGATGGCCTCAAGCTACAGTCTGAAGATTGAGGCTGGGACAGAATTTTAAGGGAGTCATTTAAATAGACAAGGCAGGCAAGAGCACAGCAGGCAATAAGGGAAAACTG